>NC_085023.1:0-300000 GCF_963692335.1 Osmerus eperlanus | reverse complement strand
GGAGGGGAGGGTTAGCTGGGAGGGGAGGGGAGGAGAGGGGACGGTTAGCTGGGAGGGGAGGAGAGGGTTAGCTGGAAGGGGAGGGTTAGCTGGGAGGGGAGGGTTAGCTGGGAGGGGAGGAGAGGGGAGGGTTAGCTGGGAGGGGAGGGTTAGCTGGGAGGGGAGGGTTAGCTGGGAGGGGAGGAGAGGGTTAGCTGGAAGGGGAGGAGAGGGGAGGGTTAGCTGGGAGGGGAGGGTTAGCTGGGAGGGGAGGGTTAGCTGGGAGGGGAGGGGAGGAGAGGGGACGGTTAGCTGGGAGGGGAGGAGAGGGTTAGCTGGGAGGGGAGGAGAGGGTTAGCTGGGAGGGGAGGAGAGGAGAGGGGACGGTTATCTGGGAGGGTTAGCTGGGAGGGGAGGAGAGGGGAGGGTTCGCTGGGAGGAGAGGGGATGAGAGGGGAGGGTTAGCTGGGAGGGGAGGAGAGGGGAGGGTTAGCTGGGAGGGGAGGAGAGGGGAGGGTTAGCTGGGAGGGGAAGGTTAGCTGGGAGGAGAGGAGAGGGGAGGGTTAGCTGGGAGGGGAGGAGAGGGTTCGCTGGGAGGAGAGGGGAAGAGAGGGGAGGGTTAGCTGGGAGGGGAGGGTTAGCTGGGAGCGGAGGGGAGGAGAGGGGGCGGTTAGCTGGGAGGGGAGGATAGGGTTAGCTGGGAGGGGAGGAGAGGGTTAGCTGGGAGGGGAGGAGAGGGTTAGCTGGAAGGGGAAGGTTAGCTGGGAGGGGAGGAGAGGGTTAGCTGGGAGGGGAGGGTTAGCTGGGAGGGGAGGAGAGGAGAGGGGACGGTTATCTGGGAGGGTTAGCTGGGAGGGGAGGAGAGGAGAGGGGAGGGTTCGCTGGGAGGGGAGGAGAGGGGGGGGTAGCTGGGAGGGGAGCAGAGGGGAGGGTTAGCTGGGAGGGGAGGGGAGGAGACGGTTAGCTGGGAGGGGAGGAGAGGGGAGGGTTAGCTGGAAGGGGAGGGTTAGCTGGGAGGGGAGGAGAGGGTTAGCTGGAAGGGGAGGAGAGGGGAGGGTTAGCTGGGAGGGGAGGGTTAGCTGGGAGGGGAGGGGAGGAGAGGGGACGGTTAGCTGGGAGGGGAGGAGAGGGTTAGCTGGGAGGGGAGGGTTAGCTGGGAGGGTTAGCTGGGAGGGGAGGAGAGGGTTAGCTGGGAGGGGAGGGTTAGCTGGGAGGGGAGGAGAGGAGAGGGGACGGTTATCTGGGAGGGTTAGCTGGGAGGGGAGGAGAGGAGAGGAGAGGGGAGGGTTCGCTGGGAGGAGAGGGGATGAGAGGGGAGGGTTAGCTGGGAGGGGAGGAGAGGGGAGGGTTAGCTGGGAGGGGATGGTTAGCTGGGAGGGGAGGAGAGGGGGGGGTAGCTGGGAGGGGAGGGTTAGCTGGGAGCGGAGGGGAGGAGAGGGGGCGGTTAGCTGGGAGGGGAGGACAGGGTTAGCTGGAAGGGGAAGGTTAGCTGGGAGGGGAGGAGAGGGTTAGCTGGGAGGGGAGGGTTAGCTGGGAGGGGAGGAGAGGAGAGGGGACGGTTATCTGGGAGGGTTAGCTGGGAGGGGAGGAGAGGGGAGGGTTCGCTGGGAGGAGAGGGGATGAGAGGGGAGGGTTAGCTGGGAGGGGAGGAGAGGGGAGGGTTAGCTGGGAGGGGAGGAGAGGGGAGGGTTAGCTGGGAGGGGAGGAGAGGGGAGGGTTAGCTGGGAGGGGAGGGTTAGCTGGGAGGGGAGGAGAGGGGAGGGTTAGCTGGGAGGGGAGGAGAGGGGAGGGTTAGCTGGGAGGGGAGGGTTAGCTGGGAGGGGAGGGGAGGAGAGGGGGCGGTTAGCTGGGAGGGGAGGAGAGGGTTAGCTGGGAGGGGAGGAGAGGGTTAGCTGGGAGGGGAGGGTTAGCTGGGAGGGGAGGAGAGGAGAGGGGACGGTTATCTGGGAGGGTTAGCTGGGAGGGGAGGAGAGGAGAGGAGAGGGGAGGGTTCGCTGGGAGGAGAGGGGATGAGAGGGGAGGGTTAGCTGGGAGGGGAGGAGAGGGGAGGGTTAGCTGGGAGGGGAGGAGAGGGGAGGGTTAGCTGGGAGGGGAGGGTTAGCTGGGAGGGGAGGGGAGGAGAGGGGGCGGTTAGCTGGGAGGGGAGGAGAGGGTTAGCTGGGAGGGGAGGAGAGGGTTAGCTGGGAGGGGAGGGTTAGCTGGGAGGGGAGGAGAGGAGAGGGGACGGTTATCTGGGAGGGTTAGCTGGGAGGGGAGGAGAGGAGAGGAGAGGGGAGGGTTCGCTGGGAGGAGAGGGGATGAGAGGGGAGGGTTAGCTGGGAGGGGATGGTTAGCTGGGAGGGGAGGGGACGGTTCGCTGGGAGGGGAGGGTTAGCTGGGAGGGGAGGAGAGGGGGGGGTAGCTGGGAGGGGAGGAGAGGGGAGGGTTAGCTGGGAGGGGAGGGGAGGAGACGGTTAGCTGGGAGGGGAGGAGAGGGGAGGGTTAGCTGGGAGGGGAGGAGAGGGGAGGGTTAGCTGGGACGGGAAGGTAGGGTTAGCTGGGAGGGGAGGGTTAGCTGAAGCTAGGATCTAGGATCAGAATAATGCTCTGGCTTATTGTTGTTCTACTGTTAACCTGGACCAACTACTCTCTGCTTTGCCTAAGGGCACTGAAAGCAACACTTAGCAGTACATATCTTCTGGGATACCTCCAAATTTGTCCCTGCTCTGCATGATGTATTTAAGATCCTGTTGTACCACGGTCACTCACTTCCTCTGCCACCCAACACCATGTACTGTACATCGCTTTTGATGCAAGCATCTGCTAAATGAATACAATGTGAATGTAAAGTCGGACTGCCACACTTAAGATAATGTTTCATGTTAAACTGAATCTCACCTCACTTTTCATCAGCAAAAGAACATAGATACAGTATAATATGAAACAAGAAACATCTACTTTAAATTTAAAGATGCTGTAAAGCAAATTCCATGATTTGCTTCTCAGTACATTATATACGTGTGAAATGAGTTCCTGAAAGCATGTGCAAAGCACGAAAATGTTGTCGCACTGAAATGTGGAGTTAGACCATCGAACTGTTTTTCTCCCGTTTTCAGCTCAGGTTTTGTATAGGCGGGTCAAAAACCCAACTTATATTCGTCACAGCGACCTATCTACGTCAGATCACAGACGTTTGCATTCTGTTAGTCAGCTGGTTACGATGCAAAGACAAAGTAATTATTACATAAAACACTCAGAGACTGCAGGTAGGTCTGCTCTGATATCTGCAATTGATAGCTAGTGTTGCTGTTGTTGATAAATTTGAGGGGGCGGAGCTTCAGCTCCTTCAGGCAACACGCCCCCCCAGTCTCAAGCAGAGAAGACTGCTGATTTTCTCACGATTTCAAAGCCTAATTTAACATACTTTTCATTTGAATTTGGATGGGTAGTTAACAAAACATTTTTATGTGGTGTGATGAACTTAAAATTAATTTTCAATTCCACTTTACAGCACTAGGTACTTTTAAGAGAAATGTAACTTAATCCTCCGAAAACAATGTGAGCTGGCGTTTGCAAGGATAGATGTGAACGTATAAACACTGTGTGTCTGCAGAAGGATGTGAAGGATGTGTTCACGGCCATCAGCTTTGAGGTGGCGTACAGTCTGGGCCCACACATGCTTGACCCTAACCCTAACCCCGACCTCCCACCCCTGACCCCTGTCCTGCGCTGGAGGAAGGGAGACAAGATGGCAGCACACAACAAGGTGAGATCCTGGCTCTAGGCTGACGTGAGGGATGAAGAGGTGGAAGGGGGGATGGAGGGAAGGATGAAGGGAGGGAGAGGGTTAGGAATGAATGAAGGGAGTTCACTATAAAGGGGACAGTGAATGAGTGAACGAGAGCGGACAGTGAATGAGTGAACGAGAGCGGACAGTGAATGTGTGAACGAGAACGGACAATGAATGAGTGAACGAGAACGGACAGTGAATGAGTGAACGAGAGCGGACAATGAATGTGTGAACGACAGGGGACAGTGAATGTGTGAACGAGAGGGGACAATGAATGAGTGAACGAGAGCGGACAGTGAATGTGTGAACGAGAGGGGACAATGAATGAGTGAACAAGAGCGGACAGTGAATGTGTGAACGAGAGCGGACAGTGAATGAGTGAACGAGAGGGGACAGTGAATGAGTGAACGAGAACGGACAGTGAATGAGTGAACGAGTTAGCGGTTTCAGACACAGCCTGTGACAACACAGCTCCCTGTCACTGTGACCTTGTTAGGGTTAGGACCATCCTCTGACCGTAACCCTGTCACTGTGACCCTAACCCTCTCACTGCGACCCTAACCCTGTCACTATGACCCTAACCCTCTCACTGCGACCCTAACCCTGTCACTGTGACCCTCACCCTGTTTATATGATCATCCGCTCTCTAAATATTGTCTCTATCTCTTAAAACTCTCTCTCCCTCTCACTCCATCTCTCTCCCCCTTCTCTCATTTTCTCTTAACCTCTCTCCTTCTCTTTCTCTCCCCTCCAGACGTGGTTTGAGAAGAACTGTGTGTCTGAAGACTGTGCTTCTGACCTGGGGATGCATGGAAAGTTGCTGCTTTCTGGGTAAAAACCTACTTTAGATTCTTGATCCTCTCTTCCTCCAGCCAAGACCTCTCTCTCTCTCTCCCTCTCTCCTGGCCTCCGACCTTCCTCAGAAGAAGTGACATCATAGCTGTGCAGAGGGGGTTTGGTCGTGTGACGTGCTTGGCTGCCAGCCTGTGTTTTCCATCTACAGCTAGGTTGTGTGTGTCTGTTTGGGTGTGTCTGTGTGTGTCTTGCAGAGTGAACGTTTGGAAACAAAAGCGTCCAGTTTGACAAGCAGTAAAACAGCAGTGTTCTCACTGTTCCCTTCTGGAACATAAGAACTGTAAAAAGAATGAATGAAGGCTATTCATGTAAATAGATACTTATCCAAATAAATAATTCGATTATTAAAGGTACAGTATTGTACTGTCGCAACTAGTTCAACAGAAAATGTAGAATATGTATAAAGTAGATGTAGCAGATATGTAGCAGATATGTTGAGTAGTCTCTAGTGCCACATCTGACCTCTCCCCCTCTCTTTCCCCTACTTCCTCCTCCTCAAACTCCCCCTACCTCCTCCTCCCCCTATCCTCCCTGCACCTCCTCCCTCCAGACTCCACAGTAAACCCTACCTGGCTCTGGGAGGAGTGAGGAACGTTTCTCTGAACCTGACCATCTCCAACGCAGGAGACGACGCCTACGACACCAACATCTACCTCAACTTCTCCTCAGAAGTCTTCTACATAAACTACTGGCAGAAGGTCAGTTAACTATTTCTCCTCTCCTGGTCTGTTAGCATCTCTCCTTTCCTGGTCTGTATGGTAGCATCTCTCCTCTCCTGGTCTGTATGGTAGCATCTCTCCTCTCCTGGTCTGTATGGTAGCATCTCTCCTCTCCTGGTCTGTATGGTAGCATCTCTCCTCTCCTGGTCTGTTAGCATCTCTCCTCTCCTGGTCTGTTAGCATCTCTCCTCTCCTGGTCTGTTAGCATCTCTCCTTTCCTGGTCTGTATGGTAGCATCTCTCCTCTCCTGGTCTGTATGGTAGCATCTCTCCTGGTCTGTATGGTAGCATCTCTCCTCTCCTCTCCTGGTCTGTATGGTAACATCTCTCCTCTCCTGGTCTGTATGGTAGCATCTCTCCTCTCCTCTCCTGGTCTGTATGGTAACATCTCTCCTCTCCTGGTCTGTATGGTAGCATCTCTCCTCTCCTGGTCTGTATGGTAGCATCTCTCCTCTCCTGGTCTGTATGGTAGCATCTCTCCTCTCCTGGTCTGTATGGTAGCATCTCTCCTCTCCTGGTCTGTATGGTAGCATCTCTCCTCTCCTCTCCTGGTCTGTATGGTAACATCTCTCCTCTCCTGGTCTGTATGGTAGCATCTCTCCTCTCCTGGTCTGTATGGTAACATCTCTCCTCTCCTGGTCTGTATGGTAGCATCTCTCCTCTCCTGGTCTGTATGGTAGCATCTCTCCTCTCCTGGTCTGTATGGTAGCATCTCTCCTCTCCTGGTCTGTATGGTAACATATCTCCTCTCCTGGTCTGTATGGTAGCATCTCTCCTGGTCTGTATGGTCGCATATCTCCTCTCCTGGTCTGTATGGTCACATCTCTCCGCTCCTGGTCTGTATGGTAACATCTCTCCTCTCCTGGTCTGTATGGTAGCATCTCTCCTCTCCTGGTCTGTATGGTAACATCTCTCCTCTCCTGGTCTGTATGGTAGCATCTCTCCACTCCTCTCTGCTAGCATCTCTACTTGTGATTAGCACACATACGCACACATACGCATGGAACATGAACCATGCACTTCATTCAGATCCCTTGTCTTCAAACTCCTTCTTTCCTAACACCAGCACCCAACACTAGATATACTCCCAAACTCCTGTCCTAACACCAGCACCCAACATTAGATACACTCCCAGAAAAGGGAATGTGTTTCCAATGTGGTGCCTGTCTGTCTGTCTGTCTCAACATGTTTCAGGTTGTAGGTTTTAGGTTCTGCAGCTGATTGATAAAACTGAGCTTAGAGGAATATACTTTGTGACCGACTAGCTTTAACAAACTTCACTAAAGCACAAACTTCACCAAAGACCTGGATATGTAACTAGAATCTGGTTTTCGATTGTTTTGGTAGGATGAGTGTTGTTTTAACCCTGGCAACCCTGACAACGCTCCTGTTGTTAAGGACCTGAGAACAGGGTGTGGCAGAAAATGATAGGAAAGGAGGAATATAAAAATGAGGAAGAGAGGACAGACAGTGTTCTCCCCCGGGCGCTGGTCGTTAGGTTGGAGGTGTGTTGATGCTACAGGGTCAACCTTAAACCTACAGACACACACCCATACACACACACACGCACACACACTAACACACATACACCCACATACACACATATATACACACACACACACACATAAACACACACACGCCCACACATACCTACATACATACACACAAACCCACCCACAGACACACATACACACACTCATACATGCACATAAATACACACACCTGTCCCTCCTGGTTCACATCTCTCCCTCCTGGTTCACATCTCTCCCTCCTAGTTCACATCTCTCCCTCCTGGTTCACATCTGTCCCTCCTGGTTCACATCTCTCCCTCCTAGTTCACATCTCTCCCTCCTGGTTCACATCTCCTCCTGGTTCACATCTCTCCCTCCTGGTTCACATCTCTCCCTCCTAGTTCACATCTCTCCCTCCTGGTTCACATCTGTCCCTCATGGTTCACATCTCCTCCTGGTTCACATCTGTCCCTCCTGGTTCACATCTGTCCCTCCTGGTTCACATATCCTTCTGGTTCACATCTCTCCCTCCTGGTTCACAAATCCTTCTGGTTCACATTTCTCCCTCCTGGTTCACATCTCTCCCTCCTGGTTCACATCTCCTGGTTCACATCTGTCCCTCCTAGTTCACATCTCTTCCTCCTGGTTTACATCTCTCCCTCCTGGTTCACATATCCTTCTGGTTCATATCTCTCCCTCCTAGTTCACATCTGTCCCTCCTGGTTCACATCTGTCCCTCCTGGTTCACATCTCTCCCTCCTGGTTCACATCTCTCCCTCCTGGTTCACATCTGTCCCTCCTGGTTCACATCTGTCCCTCCTGGTTCACATCTCTCCCTCCTGGTTCACATCTGTCCCTCCTGGTTCACATCTGTCCCTCCTGGTTCACATCTCTCCCTCCTAGTTCACATCTCTCCCTCCTGGTTCACATATCCTCCTGGTTCACATCTCTCCCTCCTGGTTCACATCTGTCCCTCCTGGTTCACATCTGTCCCTCCTGGTTCACATCTCCTCCTGGTTCACATCTGTCCCTCCTGGTTCACATCTCTCCCTCCTGGTTCACATCTCTCCCTCCTGGTTCACATCTGTCCCTCCTGGTACACATCTGTCCCTCCTGGTTCACATCTCCTCCTGGTTCACATCTCTCCCTCCTGGTTCACATCTCTCCCTCCTGGTTCACATCTGTCCCTCCTGGTTCACATCTCCTCCTGGTTCACATCTCCCCCTCCTGGTTCACATCTCTCCCTCCTGGTTCACATCTCCCCCTCCTGGTTCACATCTCTCCCTCCTGGTTCACATCTGTCCCTCCTGGTTCACATCTGTCCCTCCTGGTTCACATCTCCTCCTGGTTCACATCTCTCCCTCCTGGATCACATCTGTCCCTCCTGGTTCACATCTCTCCCTCCTGGTTCACATCTCTCCCTCCTGGTTCACATCTGTCCCTCCTGGTTCACATCTCCTCCTGGTTCACATCTGTCCCTCCTGGTTCACATCTGTCCCTCCTGGTTCACATCTCTCCCTCCTGGTTCACATCTGTCCCTCCTGGTTCACATCTCTCCCTCCTGGTTCACATCTCCTCCTGGTTCACATCTGTCCCTCCTGGTTCACATCTCTCCCTCCTGGTTCACATCTGTCCCTCCTGGTTCACATCTCTCCCTCCTGGTTCACATCTCTCCCTCCTGGTTCACATCTGTCCCTCCTGGTTCACATCTCTCCCTCCTGGTTCACATCTGTCCCTCCTGGTTCACATCTGTCCCTCCTGGTTCACATCTCTCCCTCCTGGTTCACATCTGTCCCTCCTGGTTCACATCTCTCCCTCCTGGTTCACATCTCTCCCTCCTGCTTCACATATCTCCCTCCTGGTTCACATCTCTCCCTCCTGGTTCACATCTGTCCCTCCTGGTTCACATCTCTCCCTCCTGGTTCACATCTGTCCCTCCTGGTTCACATCTGTCCCTCCTGGTTCACATCTCCTCCTGGTTCACATCTGTCCCTCCTGGTTCACATCTCTCCCTCCTGGTTCACATCTGTCCCTCCTTGTTCACATCTCTCCCTCCTGGTTCACATCTCTCCCTCCTGGTTCACATCTGTCCCTCCTGGTTCACATCTCTCCCTCCTGGTTCACATCTGTCCCTCCTGGTTCACATCTGTCCCTCCTGGTTCACATCTCTCCCTCCTGGTTCACATCTGTCCCTCCTGGTTCACATCTCTCCCTCCTGGTTCACATCTCTCCCTCCTGCTTCACATATCTCCCTCCTGGTTCACATCTCTCCCTCCTGGTTCACATCTGTCCCTCCTGGTTCACATCTCTCCCTCCTGGTTCACATCTGTCCCTCCTGGTTCACATCTGTCCCTCCTGGTTCACATCTCCTCCTGGTTCACATCTGTCCCTCCTGGTTCACATCTGTCCCTCCTGGTTCACATCTGTCCCTCCTGGTTCACATCTGTCCCTCCTGGTTCACATCTCCTCCTGGTTCACATCTCCTCCTGGTTCACATCTCCTCCTGGTTCACATCTCCTCCTGGTTCACATCAAGCTCTTCTGCCTGTCTGTTGGCCTTGCAGCCCTAGCTGCCTGGGGGTGCTGTCTGGGGGAGCCACCTGGGGGTGCTGTCTGGGGTGGCCGCTTGGGGGTGCTGTCTGGGGGTGCTGTCTGGGGGTGATGTCTTGGGGTGCTGTCTGTCGCTCCCCAGAGCGCCCTCTGCCATCACCCCCACACACACACAAACACACAGGAGTATGGGTAACACAGTGGGTGGGTTATTATTGCTTAATAAGATTAGGAGAGGGGGGGAGGGAGACTGAGTTTATTTACACTGCCAACTAATGGAGAATAGTGGGGCAGGGATTACCTCTGGGACACGGGGGAGAGAGGGAGGAAGGACGGAAGGAAGGAAGAAGAGAGAGGGAAGGACCGAGGGAGACGGGAGGGATGGAATGAAAAAGAGGGAGGGAGGATTTATAAGAATGTGATTTAGAGATATACTGGACCTTGAAGCTGTGGCCTCCGGTGAGGAGAGGAAGTGAGGATAGAGGAGGGGAGGAGGTGAGGATAGAGGAGAGGATGAGGGAAGGATAGAGGAGGGGAGAAGGTAAGAATAAAGAGGTGAGGAAACAGGTGGTGAGGAGAAGAGGAAGTGAAGAGGGAAGGATAGAGTGGGTGTGGATAGAGGAGGTGTAGGGTAAATATGAGGGATTGGAAATAGAGACAATGAGAGATAGATTGAGAGAGGGAGAGAGATAGTGGGAGAGAGTATAGGATAGAGAATGTGTGGGTGTATTATGGGTAAACAGGCTGGCCCCTCCCCTCCCTGGGGAGCACCAGGACAGGAAGCTGCTCCAGGAAGAACAGGAAATATGATGTTCTTCCCAACCCCACCACACCACCCCCCTAACATACACCACCCTCATACACACCACCCCTACCACACACCACCCCTACCACACACCACCCCTATCACACACCAGTCCTAACACACACCACCCCTATCACACACCACCTCTACCACACACCACCCCTACCACACACCACCCCTACAACACACCAGTCCTAACACACATCAGCTCTACCACACACCACCCCTACCACACACCACCCCTACCACACACCACCCCTATCACACACCATCCCTATCACACACCAGTCCTAACACACATCAGCCCTACCACACACCACCCCTACCACACACCAATCCTAACACACATCAGCTCTACCACACACCACCCCTACCACACACCAGTCCTACCACACACCACCCCTACCACACACCACCCCTACCACACACCACCCCTATCACACACCATCCCTATCACACACCAGTCCTAACACACATCAGCCCTACCACACACCACCCCTACCACACACCAATCCTAACACACATCAGCCCTACCACACACCACCCCTACCACACACCACCCCTACCACACACCAGTCCTAACACACATCAGCTCTACCACACACCACCCCTACCACACACCACCCCTATCACACACCAGTCCTAACACACACCACCCCTACCACACACCACCCCTACCACACACCAGCCCTACCACACACCACCCCTACCACACATCAGCCCTACCACACACCACCCCTATCACACACCAGTCCTACCACACACCACCCCTACCACACACCAGTCCTAACACACACCACCCCTACCACACACCACCCCTACCACACACCACCCCTATCACACACCAGTCCTAACACACATCAGCCCTACCACACACCAACCCTACCACTCACCACCCCTACCGCACACCAACCCTACCACACACCACCCCTATCACACACCAGTCCGAACACACATCAGCCCTACCACACACCACCCCTACCACACACCATCCCTATCATACACCACCCTCATACACACCACCCCTACCACACACCACCCCTATCACACACCAGTCCTAACACACATCAGCCCTACCACACACCAACCCTACCACTCACCACCCCTACCACACACCACCCCTACCACACACCACCCCTATCACACACCAGTCCAAACACACATCAGCCCTACCAAACACCATCCCTATCATACACCACCCTCATACACACCACCCCTACCACACACCACCCCTACCACACACCACCCCTATCACACACCAGTCCTAACACACATCAGCCCTACCACACACCAACCCTATCACACACCAGTCCTAACACACATCATCCCTACCACACACCAACCCTACCACTCACCACCCCTATCACACACCAGTCCTAACACACATCAGCTCTACCACACACCACCCCTACCACACACCACCCCTACCACACACCAGTCCTAACACACATCAGCTCTACCACACACCACCCCTACCACACACCACCCCTATCACACACCATCCCTATCACACACCAGTCCTAACACACATCAGCCCTACCACACACCACCCCTACCACACACCAATCCTAACACACATCAGCCCTACCACACACCACCCATACCACACACCACCCCTACCACACACCAGTCCTAACACACATCAGCTCTACCACACACCACCCCTACCACACACCACCCCTATCACACACCAGTCCTAACACACACCACCCCTACCACACACCACCCCTACCACACACCAGCCCTACCACACACCACCCCTACCACACATCAGCCCTACCACACACCACCCCTATCACACACCAGTCCTACCACACACCACCCCTACCACACACCACCCCTACCACACACCACCCCTACCACACACCACCCCTATCACACACCAGTCCTAACACACATCAGCCCTACCACACACCAACCCTACCACTCACCACCCCTACCGCACACCAACCCTACCACACACCACCCCTACCACACACCACCCCTATCACACACCAGTCCGAACACACATCAGCCCTACCACACACCACCCCTACCACACACCATCCCTATCATACACCACCCTCATACACACCACCCCTACCACACACCACCCCTATCACACACCAGTCCTAACACACATCAGCCCTACCACACACCAACCCTACCACTCACCACCCCTACCACACACCACCCCTACCACACACCACCCCTATCACACACCAGTCCAAACACACATCAGCCCTACCACACACCATCCCTATCATACACCACCCTCATACACACCACCCCTACCACACACCACCCCTACCACACACCACCCCTATCACACACCAGTCCTAACACACATCAGCCCTACCACACACCAACCCTATCACACACCAGTCCTAACACACATCAGCCCTACCACACACCAACCCTACCACTCACCACCCCTATCACACACCAGTCCTAACACACATCAGCTCTACCACACACCACCCCTACCACACACCACCCCTACCACACACCAGTCCTAACACACATCAGCTCTACCACACACCACCCCTACCACACACCACCCCTACCACACACCACCCCTATCACACACCATCCCTATCACACACCAGTCCTAACACACATCAGCCCTACCACACACCACCCCTACCACACACCAATCCTAACACACATCAGCCCTACCACACACCACCCCTACCACACACCACCCCTACCACACACCAGTCCTAACACACATCAGCTCTACCACACACCACCCCTACCACACACCACCCCTATCACACACCATCCCTATCACACACCAGTCCTAACACACACCACCCCTACCACACACCACCCCTACCACACACCAGCCCTACCACACACCACCCCTACCACACATCAGCCCTACCACACACCACCCCTATCACACACCAGTCCTACCACACACCACCCCTACCACACACCACCCCTACCACACACCACCCCTACCACACACCACCCCTATCACACACCAGTCCTAACACACATCAGCCCTACCACACACCAACCCTACCACTCACCACCCCTACCGCACACCAACCCTACCACACACCACCCCTACCACACACCACCCCTATCACACACCAGTCCGAACACACATCAGCCCTACCACACACCACCCCTACCACACACCATCCCTATCATACACCACCCTCATACACACCACCCCTACCACACACCACCCCTATCACACACCAGTCCTAACACACATCAGCCCTACCACACACCAACCCTACCACTCACCACCCCTACCACACACCACCCCTACCACACACCACCCCTATCACACACCAGTCCAAACACACATCAGCCCTACCACACACCATCCCTATCATACACCACCCTCATACACACCACCCCTACCACACACCACCCCTACCACACACCACCCCTATCACACACCAGTCCTAACACACATCAGCCCTACCACACACCAACCCTACCACTCACCACCCCTACCGCACACCAACCCTACCACACACCACCCCTACCACACACCACCCCTATCACACACCAGTCCGAACACACATCAGCCTTACCACACACCACCCCTACCACACACCAATCCTACCACACACCACCCCTACTTCACACCAACCCTACCACACACCACCCTCACACTCACCACCCCTACCACACACTCCCCTTCAGCCACAGAGCCTCTTGATGTACCCCCCCACTCTTCGTCAGCCCTCCTCCTCCTGTTTCCCAGCGTGGGGAGGAAGTGTTTAGATAGGGCAGATGGAGAAGCTCACCACTGTTTAGACAAGCTTCCAAACACACCATCCTCCCTTCCTCCTCTCCTTCCCTCCTCCTCTCCTTTCTTCCTCATCTCTCCTTCCCTTCTCATCTCCTTCCCTCCTCTTCTCCTCTCATTCCCTCCTCTCCTTCCCTCACCCTTCACCTCTGCATGTGTGTTTGAACTGTGTTTGTTTGTCTGATCTCTGTGTGTGTGTGTGTCTGACCTGTGTATGTGTGTATGTGCCTGACCTCTGTGTGTGTGTGTGTGTGTGTGTGTCTTACCTCTGTGTGTGTGTCTGAACTCTGTGTGTGTGTGTGTTTGACCTGTGTGTGTGTGTCTGACCTGTGTGTGTGTGTGTCTGACCTTTCTGTGTGTGTGTGTGTGTGTGTGTCTGACCTCTGTGTGTGTGTTTGTCTGACCTCTGTGTGTGTGTGTGTGTGTGTGTCTGACATCTGTGTGTGTGTGTGTGTGTGTGTGTGTCTGACCTCTGTGTGTGTGTTTGTCTGACCTCTGTGTGTGTGTTTGTCTGACCTCTGTGTGTGTGTTTGTGTGTGTGTGTGTGTGTGTGTGTCTGACATCTGTGTTTGTGTGTGTGTGTGTTTGACTGACCTCTGTGTGTGTGTTTGTGTGTGTGTGTGTGTGTCTGACCTCTGTGTGTGTGTTTGTGTGTGTGTGTGCGTGTGTGTGTGTCTGACATCTGTGTGTGTCCTCCAGGAGGAGAAGGGAATTTCCTGTGATCTGGTTGAGTTGGATTTTCTCAAATGCAGCGTGGGATTCCCCTTCATGAGAGCACAGACCAAGGTAGCCACGGCAACCCACGCATTATTATGGGATGTTAACCTATATTACACCTGTAGCCCAAGGTAGCCACAGCAACCCACACATTATTATGTTCCTCCTCCTTTCTCCTCTTCTCTTCCTCTTTCTTCCTCCCCTCCTCTTCCTTCTCTCTCCTCCTCTCTCTTCTTCTCTCCTCCACTCTACTCCTCTTCTCCTCCTCTCCTCACCTCCTCCTCCCCTCCTCTCCCTGCTCTCTCATCCCCTCCTCCTCTCCCTGCTCTCTCCTCCTCTCCTCCCCTCCTCACCTCCTCCTCCCCTCCTCTCCCTCCTCTCTCTTCACCTCCTCCCCTCCTCTCCCTGCTCTCTCCTCCCCTCCTCCTCTCCCTGCTCTCTCCTCACCTCCTCCTCCCCTCCTCTCCCTCATCTCTCCTCACCTCCTCTCTCCTCCTCACCTCCTCCTCCCCTCCTCTCCCTGCTCTCTTCTCCCCTCCTCCTCTCCCTGCTCTCTCCTCACCTCCTCCTCCCCTCCTCTCCCTCCTCTGTCCTCTCCTCACCTCCTCTCCCTCTTCTCTCCTCCTCTCCTCACCTCCTCCTCCCCTCCTCTCCCTGCTCTCTACTCCTCTCCTCACCTCCTCCTCCCCTCCTCTCCCTGCTCTCTCCTCCCCTCCTCCTCCCTGCTCTCTACTCCTCTCCTCACCTCTTCCTCCTCTCCCTCCTCTCTTCTCATCTCCTCACCTCTTCCTCTCCCTGCTCTCTCCTCCCCTCCTCACCTCCTCCTCTCTCTCATCACCTCCTCCTCCCCTCCTCTCCCTGCTCTCTCCTACCTTCCTCCTCTCCCTGCTCTCTCCTCACCTCCTCCTCCTCTCCTCTCCCTCCTCTCTCCTCATCTCCTCCTCTCCCTCCTCTCTCCTCATCTCCTTTCTCTCCTCACCTCCTCCTCTCCCTCCTCACCTCCTCCTCCTCTCCTCTCCCTCCTCTCTCCTCATCTCCTCCTCTCCCTCCTCTCTCCTCATTTCCTTTCTCTCCTCACCTCCTCCTCTCCCTCCTCTCCTCAACTCCTCACCTCCTCCTCCCCTCCTCTCCCTCCTCTCTCCTCACCTCCTCCTCCCCTCCTCTCTCCTCATCTCCTCACCTCCTCCTCCCATCCTCTCCTTCCTCTCTCCTCACCTCCTCCTCCCCTCCTCTCCCTTCTCTCTCTTCACCTCCTCCTCCCTTCCTCATCTCCTCACCTCCTCCTTCCTCCTCTCTCCTCACCTCCTCCTCCCCTCCTCTCCCTCCTTTCTCCTCACCTCCTCCCCTCCTCTCCCTCCTCTCTCCTCACCTCCTCACCTCCTCCTCTCCCTGCTTTCTCCTCACCTCTCTCCTCCTCTCCTCAGTATCATCTTGCAGTGATCTTTGACAGCAGTCGGCTGTCAGGGCAGAATGAAACCCTGCAGTTCATAGTTCAAGCCAAAAGGTAACTTACACCTGTTTATACATGAGGAGAGTGTTCTAGTATGAAAATATCTATACTGTCAGAACTCTGTTCTTCACACTAATTTCATGTTACTAAATGCTGAATACATTTTCTGTGTATGATTCCTGCCTACAGTGCAAACCCAGAACACAAGCTTCAGGACAACACACTGCATTTGTCTGTACCACTGGTACACGAGGTGGACACAACTATCACTGGGTAAGGGAGGTGTGTGTTTACGTGTCTGCATGGGTGCGTGCTTGGGTATGTGGGTGTGTGTCTCGTGTGTGTCTGGTAAAAGGACAAAATGTTAAGGTAGGTGATTGTGTTTGGTTTTCTGTGCCCAGATGTGTTTTGTCTGGAGGGAGGAGAGGAGGAATAAGGATAGGCTGAGGGAGAAATTGCACTCAGGAGATATAGAGGGACGGAGAGATGGATGAAAAGGGAGAGGAGGATGGGGGTTAGGAACACAATTACTGTTGTTAGTTTGGAACTTATCATCTTGAAAGGCAGCTCTTTACCCAAACATGTCAGACATGAATATAATGAAAAGGAGAGGAGGAAAGGAGAGAAGAGGAGAACAGAGGAGAAGAGAAGAGAAGAGAAGAAAGGAAATGTCAGGAGGAGGGGATAGGGGAGAGGGTTTTTATGTTTTGGAGGGGAAACATGGGAGACCATGCCAGTCTGCCTGTCTGCCTGCCTGCCTGCCTGCCTGCCTGCAAGCAAGCCTGACTGCCTGTCTGGCTGACCTGTCTGTTTTTTGTGTCTGCCAGGGTGGTGACCCCCAGCTCGTTTGTCTATGGTACGTATGGTAACTCCATCGATGAGTCTCGCTTTATTCAGCTGCAGGACCTGGAGTGCAACTTCCAGCCTCTCAACCTCACCTTCCAGGTACCCACTTACTTACTACAGCCTCTATGATATACGTAGTACATACTATACCTCTCAACCTCACCTTCCAGGTACCCACTTAAATACTACATCCTGTACTTTATACTATACTACATCCTATATACTATAATCCCTACCCCTCTTTCCACCTCTCCCTCCACCTCTCCCTGCCCTTCACCCTCCCTATACCTCACCCTACCTCTCTCTCCACCTCTCCCTCACGGTCCCTCCACCTCCCCCTCCCTCCACCTCCCCCTCTTTCCACCTCCCCCTCTTTCCACCTCTCCCTCCACCTGTCTCTCCCTCCACCTGTCTCTCCCTCCCCCTCCCTCCCTCCACCTGTCTCTCCCTCCCCCTCCCTCCCTCCACCTGTCTCTCCCTCCCCCTCCCTCCCTCCACCTGTCTCTCCCTCCCCCTCCCTCCCTCCACCTGTCTCTCCCTCCCCCTCCCTCCCTCCACCTGTCTCTCCCTCCCCCTCCCTCCCTCCACCTGTCTCTCCCTCCCCCTCCCTCCCTCCACCTGTCTCTCCCTCCCCCTCCCTCCCTCCACCTGTCTCTCCCCGTCCCTCCCTCCACCTGTCTCTCCCTCCCCCTCCCTCCCTCCACCTGTCTCTCCCTCCCCCTCCCTCCCTCCACCTGTCTCTCCCCCTCCCTCCCTCCACCTGTCTCTCCCCATCCCTCCCTCCACCTGTCTCTCCCTCCCCCTCCCTCCACCTGTCTCTCCCTCCCCCTCCCTCCCTCCACCTGTCTCTCCCTCCCCCTCCCTCCCTCCACCTGTCTCTCCCTCCCCCTCCCTCCCTCCACCTGTCTCTCCCCCTCCCTCCCTCCACCTGTCTCTCCCCATCCCTCCCTCCACCTGTCTCTCCCTCCCCCTCCCTCCCTCCACCTGTCTCTCCCCCTCCCTCCCTCCACCTGTCTCTCCCTCCACCTGTCTCTCCCTCCCCCTCCCTCCCTCCACCTGTCTCTCCCTCCCCCTCCCTCCCTCCACCTGTCTCTCCCTCCCCCTCCCTCCCTCCACCTGTCTCTCCCCGTCCCTCCCTCCACCTGTCTCTCCCTCCCCCTCCCTCCCTCCACCTGTCTCTCCCTCCCCCTCCCTCCCTCCACCTGTCTCTCCCTCCCCCTCCCTCCCTCCACCTGTCTCTCCCCATCCCTCCCTCCACCTGTCTCTCCCTCCCCCTCCCTCCCTCCACCTGTCTCTCCCTCCCCCTCCCTCCCTCCACCTGTCTCTCCCTCCCCCTCCCTCCCTCCACCTGTCTCTCCCCCTCCCTCCCTCCACCTGTCTCTCCCCATCCCTCCCTCCACCTGTCTCTCCCTCCCCCTCCCTCCCTCCACCTGTCTCTCCCCATCCCTCCCTCCACCTGTCTCTCCCTCCCCCTCCCTCCCTCCACCTGTCTCTCCCTCCCTCCCTCCACCTGTCTCTCCCTCCACCTGTCTCTCCCTCCCCCTCCCTCCCTCCACCTGTCTCTCCCTCCACCTGTCTCTCCCTCCCCCTCCCTCCCTCCACCTGTCTCTCCCTCCCACTCCCTCCCTCCACCTGTCTCTCCCTCCCCCTCCCTCCCTCCACCTGTCTCTCCCCATCCCTCCCTCCACCTGTCTCTCCCCATCCCTCCCTCCACCTGTCTCTCCCTCCCCCTCCCTCCCTCCACCTGTCTCTCCCTCCCCCTCCCTCCCTCCACCTGTCTCTCCCCATCCCTCCCTCCACCTCTCTCTTTCTCTCCCTCCCACCCCCTCCCTCCCTCCTCCCCCCAGGTGATAAACAGAGGTCCCAGCAGGTTACCTGGCTCCATGGTAGACATCAGGATCCCCAGCAGGTTGTCTGGGAGTGGAGCAGAGATGTTCCACATTATTGACACTCAGGTGGGTAGACAGTCCATATACTTTCATCCCTCCATCTATTCATCCCTCTGTCTCTCACAACAGTCCATAGACGTTCATCATCCCTTCATCTATTCATCCCTACATCCATCCATTCATTTAGACTTTTCTCTTTCCGTCCCTCCCTCCCTCCATTCATCCAACAACAGTGTTTATTGGTTTTCTCCCTGCAGGCATTCGTTCTGCATTCCTCTTCCATTCCTCCATCTGATCTCTAGTTCTTGCTTGTCTTAATCTCCTGGGGGGCCAGGTCTGGGGGGCCAGGTCTGGGGGGCCAAGGCGCAGATAGGAGTTTTGCTTACTCAAAAATGTTCTGAGGGCAGAAAGGAAAATGATTGGTTACAGATTCAACCAATGAAATTGAAGGAGAGGCGTGCTCAAGACTTTTGAATTGTGTAGGGAATCGGACATTAGAATTGTGGAGGAAAACGTCAAGACGTTAGGAATTGTGTTTAAGTGAATATTTTGTTAAAATTCAACAAGCTCTGATGTTTATAAAGATAATTGGCAAACATTAATTCAAATAACTAATAATCATCTTATCGTATGCATTTTGATTTGACTCCTTCATCAGTCGCACCAAAGCTGCTCATGGTGTAACGTTAAATAGGGTAAAACCTGCTTTTTTTATGTTAACCATTTCATGTTTGTTTTATAAAGCCATTATGCGACGACATAATAGCTTTAGATATCCGTGACATTTCATTAATTCATTCATACATTTATACAACTTATTCATCTTCCGCTCTAGCGCTGCAAGATAGCGCTGTGCTATTTTTACTCAACTAGCGCTGCTCTCAGGGCAGGAGTGCACCATAGGTTCAAACTATGCTGCTCTCAAGGCAGGAGTGCACCATAGGTTCGAATTATGCTGCTCTCAGGGCAGGAGTGTGCCATAGGTTCGAACTATGCTGCTCTCAGGGCAGGAGTGCGCCATAGGTTCGAACTATGCTGCTCTCAGGGCAGGAGTGCGCCATAGGTTCGAACTATGCTGCTCTCAGGGCAGGAGTGCGCCATAGGTTCGAACTATGCTGCTCTCAGGGCAGGAGTGCGCCATAGGTTCGAACTATGCTGCTCTCAGGGCAGGAGTGCGCCATAGGTTCAAACTATGCTGCTCTCAGGGCAGGAGTGCACCATAGGTTCGAACTATGCTGCTCTCAAGGCAGGAGTGCGTCATAGGTTCAAACTATGCTGCTCTCAAGGCAGGAGTGCGTCATAGGTTCGAACTATGCTGCTCTCAAGGCGCAGGAGTGCGTCATAGGTTCGAACTATGCGCTGCTCTCAGGGCAGGAGTGCGCAATAGGTTCATCTTTCGTTCGTGTTATGTACAAAGTATTAAGGACATGTATTCTTGTATGTATAACTTGAATTTTGTACCTTAATTTTTTAACATTTTGTTTTTCATTTTCTTTTTGGTAAGACTTCATTTCAATGGTCCGTCTGTTGACACGCTATAGGTTATCAGTAACTACTCAGTAGCATGTCAACAATGTATCCGTTTACATTCAACAAAACTGTTTCAACAGATATGTAGTTATGCATTCAACTAACTGTCTGTAGATTATCAGGTGCATTTCAAGTGTTAATCTACAAGTTTGACTGAATGTATCTGCTGACTTTCAAAGCTCGTTTTTCAAAAGGTCATAAACCAATATTCAACTAACTGTCTGTAGATAGTGTGTTGCATTTTGAGTCCATCTGTTGGCACACTATAAGCTGTAAGTAGCTACTCAGTAGTATGTCAACAATGTATCAGTTGACATTCAACAATGTCAACAGACAAGTACAATGCATTCAACTAACTGTCTGTAGACTATCAGGTGCATTTCAAGAGTTGATCTACAGACTTTACAAAATGTCTGCTGACTTTCAAGGTTTTTGAACCAACATTCAACTAATTGTCAGTTAACTGATACGTTTACTATCTGTTGATAATGTATTGATTCTCAACTAAAGATAATGCGCTTCTCTTCTTGATTATTTACAAACTATTAGTAGGCATTTTCCACTAAATGTTTGTAGACGTGTTTTAGGACCATCCAATTAAAGTGAAAAACCTTTGGGTGTAGTAGAATGCATCAACAGAAAGGAACTGAAGAAGACCCGCCCCTGGGATTGACATCAATGAGGACTTTTCCGAGGCTGTACGGCAGAAACGAAGAGATCTTTTGCCTAAACTTAAGGAGGCATGGGATAGAGGGGACATTGCCTACTTAAGATATGATCGCCTTGTGACCCACCCACCTAGGGAGCGAGGGGCTGTGTCGCCCCAGCACTTGCCTGAATGAAGAGTGGGTATGTAGGACTCAGAGATGAGGACTTTCTGTTTTTTATTTATCTTTAATGTCTATTAAACTACCGAAAAAAGGTTTGAGGTTTGCTCATTTAAATGTCTGTAGTTTAAAAAACAAGGTTCAAGAGCTATGTACTATTTTACACAAAAATGATATTCATATTATGGCTGTGTCAGAGACTCACTTGGAAGAAGCCATAGGGGATGCAACTGTTTCAATTCAAGGTTACAATATATTTAGATTAGACAGAGACAGGTATGGGGGAGGTACTGCTTTCTACATTAAAAATCATATTCCAGCCAAAATAAGGAAAGATCTAGGTATGGTTGGAGTAGAATCCTTATGGCTCCAAGTTCATATCCCGCATCTGAAACCTATATTGACATGCTGGTGTTATAGGCCACCATGCTCTAATGCTGAATATCTGAATAACATATGCATGATGCTGGAGAATGTAACTGATAATGACAATAATATTTACATTCTTGGTGATATGAATATAGACTGGTTGTCCAGTAATTGTACATTGAAAAGGAAGTTGAGCGATGCAGCCACATTATGCAACTTATCTCAAGTCATAGGTGTACCCACAAGAATTAATGTCAATAGGGACGGAATGGTCACGTCAACGTGCATTGATCACTTTTTTACAAATTGTTCTGAAAAATGTTCTAAAGCTGTGTCGGTTCCTGTGGGCTTCAGTGACCACAATATTGTCGCTTTAACTGTGAAAACAAAGGTTCCTAAAGCAGGGCCTAAAGTAATTCATAGAAGAACATATAAAACCTTTTTAGAAAATGATTTTATTGCTGATGTAGAAAATATCGAGTGGGATACTGTGCTTGAGAAGATGCATGTAAATGCTGCACTGGACTACTTTATGAATTTATTTTCTGCAGTGTGTGATAAACATGCTCCAATTAAGAAGCTCACTGTTAGATCACTTAAAGCACCTTGGCTGGATGAGGAATTGAGAAACTTGATGAGAGAAAGGGACCTACTGAAAAGATCTGCCATCATGTCAGGTAATGTAGCAGATTGGCAAGCCTACCGCTCACTAAGAAATATAATAACTAAATTAAATAGACAAAAGAAAAAATATTACTATAATTCTAAATTTGAGGAGTGCCATGGAGACAGTAAAACACTTTGGAGCTTAATGATGCTATGGGCAGAAGTAAAATGGCCAAAACACCTTCATTTATTGAACTGAATGGAGAATTCATTACTAAACCATCTGATATAGCAAACTACTTCAATAATTACTTCCTCAGTAAAGTGAACACACTAAGAAATCAAATGCTGCCTGTGAGTGGTGGGCTGTCCAAAGCTATAATAAAAAAATCATATTATGTGTGGTAAGGATTGTGTGTTTGAATTCAAGCCAATCAGTGCTGATTTTATGGTTAAGATACTTCACACAATTAAGTGTGATAAACCTTGTGGGTTTGATAATATTGACGGCAGACTGCTTCAGTTATCAGCTAAATCAATTGCTAAGCCTGTAGGCCATATTTTTTATTTATGTTTTAAGGAATGTGCTTATCCTGATTTGTGGAAAATTGCAAAGGTTACTCCTCTGTCAAAAAACAGTAGGGAGCCATTTATAGGTTCAAACAGTCGGCCTATCAGCATCTTACCTGTCTTGAGTAAACTTTTGGAGGGAATTATATTTAAGCAGATCCAGCAATATCTTGCAGAAAACAACATTAACTCAGATATACAGCATGCATACAAAGCAGGTTACTCTACAAGCACTGCACTGACATGTCTTACTGACGAGTGGTTCAAACAGATTGACATGAAGTCAGTTGTTGGGGTGGTGCTCTTGGATTTCAGTGCAGCCTTTGATATCATAGATCATGAGCTACTACTCATGAAACTGTCGGCGTATGGATTCAAAGATTCCGCTATTGATTTATTGAAGGGCTATTTAGTGAACAGAAAACAATGTGTTATGTTCAATGGCTCCCTTTCAAATATTGAGACACTTCAGTGTGGAGTTCCTCAGGGAAGCTGCCTTGGCCCCCTTCTCTATTCTATTTTTGTAAATGACATGCCATATGTATTAAAAAATGCAGGAATGGGGATTTATGCGGATGACACGACTATGTATGTATCGTCAGAGAGCATTGAACATGTTAATGAGGTGCTTCAACTAGAGTTAACGCTTGTTTCTGAATGGATCATGGAAAATAAGATGAAGTTGAATGTCCAAAAAACTAAATGTATGGTAATCGGCTCTAAATATGCTCTCAGGACAGAGAAGAAATTAAGCCTCTCTTTAAAGGGTGCTGCAATGGAACAGGTTAAAGAAGTTAAACTGTTGGGTGTCACTATTGACGAAACATTGTCATGGTCCACTCAGATTAATAATACAGTGGTGAGAATGATTAATGGTATCTATGCCATTAGAAGGAGTGCTCATCTGCTAACTAACACAACAATTAGACTAGTCATACAATCTCTAGTTCTGTCAAATCTGGACTACTGTCCTGTGATTTGGTCTAGTGCATCAAAGCAAGAACTCAGTAAACTCCAGCTTGCTCAGAACAGAGCGGCAAGACTGGCACTTCACTGCTCTGTTAGGAGTAGTGTGGAGGTTATGCATGCCAGGCTGTCATGGATGAGGGTGGATGAAAGACTGGCATGTAGCCTTATTCTGTTTTTAAATAATGCGTATTCCTCACAGAAACCTGTCAGTTTGTATTTACAGCTATCACCTGCAAATGAGAGACATGGTTATAATACTAGACAGGCAATAAGTGGTCACTTTACTTTTCCTCTACCCAGAACCAATGCACTTAAGAAAACAGTAATGTACAGAGCCATTGCATACTGGAATGTGCTCCCCTCATATGTGACTCTAACACGAAATAAATGTGATTTCAAAAGGAAACTTAAGGCAGCTATAATTAGAAAGTAAATTATAGTAGATTAGATTATTATTTTAGGTATTTAAGGGATTTCAGGTATTATTTTACTTTTAATGTAAATTTTGTTTTCTAAGTCTGTGTTTTTGTGATAATTGATCATGCTGTACTGCATTTTATGTATTTATATTGTATTGTAATATTTTTTGCCTGGACCCCAGGAAGAATAGTCTCCACCATGGTGTAGACTAATGGGGATCCTTAATAAATAAATAAAATAAATAAACAGAACACATATAAACCATTTGTACATAAAGAGGAAAGTTTTGCTAAACTGATCACTAACACTGGTTAACTAACGTCAATACCAGGCTATGAAGTACAGTAAAACAAACATGAAAGGCAGCAAATGAAAGAAAAAAAGCTCTTTTATTCTTACAACTTTTGGTCAGGTGGTCAATACCTGACCAAAAATAAAACATAACAAGCATCAACAAAATATATTTGAGCAGGTACGCGTGTTCCATTCGACGCCCCTCGCCTTGCAAGGGTGGCAGTATGCAGGGTACCACTCATTTCACCTGAGCAAAAGCACGGAGGGGGCATACGGAAGGAGAAGATTTATTACACAAAAGTGGTAAATATTTGGCAAATTAGCAGAAAAGGTAATCAAGATAAAAAGCAACAAAAAGCTCATCCCCTTTACTGTAAAATACTAAATTCTTGTAACATGCTTCAAGCTCATGAACAAGCTTAGGGGGTGATGTAGTGTTTCTAACAGTTGATGTTAGCCTCAGCAATATGTTCTGTTCTTCTGTAAATTGTTACTGTAACTGTACAAAAAAGAAACGTTGCCAGTGTGGTGATTGTATTTATGTTTTATTTTTGGTCAGGTATTGACCACCTGACCAAAAGTTGTAAAAATAAGAGCTTTTTTTCTTTCATTTGCTGCCTGTTTCATCATGTTTGTTTTACTGTACTTCATAGCCTGGTATTGACGTTAGTTAACCAGTGTTAGTGATCAGTTTAGCAAAACTTTCCTCTTTATGTACAAATGGTTTATATGTGTTCGGTTGATGCATTCTACTACACCCAAAGGTTTTTCACTTTAATTGGATGGTCCTAAAACACGTCTACAAACATTTAGTGGAGAATGCCTACTAATAGTTTGTAAATAATCAAGAAGAGAAGCGCATTATCTTTAGTTGAGAATCAATACATTATCAACAGATAGTAAACGTATCAGTTAACTGACAATTAGTTGAATGTTGGTTCAAAAACCTTGAAAGGCAGACATTTTGTAAAGTCTGTAGATCAACTCTTGAAATGCATCTGATAGTCTACAGACAGTTAGTTGAATGTATGGTACTTGTCTGTTGAAACTGAATGTCAACTGATATATTGTAGACATGATACTGAGTAGCTGCTTACAGCTTATAGTGTGCCAACAGATGGACTATCAAAATGCAACACACAATCTACAGACAGTTAGTTGAATATTGGTTAATGAGGTACTGTGATGGACCTGGTACTGTGATAGGCCTGATACTGTGATATACCTGAAACTGTGATGGACCTGGTACTGTGATGGACCTGATACTGTGATAGACCTGATACTGTGATGGACCTGGTACTGTGATGGACCTGGTACTGTGATAGACCTGAAACTGTGATGGACCTGGTACTGTGATGGACCTGGTACTGTGAAAATGGACCTGATACTGTGATAGACTTGGTACTGTGATGGACCTGATACTGTGATAGACCTGGTACTGTGATGGACCTGGTACTGTGATAGACCTGGTACTGTGAGGCCTGAAACTGTGATGGACCTGGTATTGTGATAGGCCTGATACTGTGATGGACCTGGTACTGTGATGGACCTGATACTGTGATAGACCTGGTACTGTGATGGACCTGGTACTGTGATGGACCTGATACTGTGATAGACCTGAAACTGTGATGGACCTGGTATTGTGATAGGCCTGATACTGTGATGGACCTGGTACTGTGATGGACCTGGTACTGTGATGGACCTGATACTGTGATAGACCTGGTACTGTGATGGACCTGGTGCTGTGATAGACCTGATACTGTGATAGACCTGGTACTGTGATGGACCTGGTACTGTGATGGACCTGGTACTGTGATGGACCTGATACTGTGATAGACCTGGTACTGTGATGGACCTGGTACTGTGATGGACCTGATACTGTGATAGACCTGATACTGTGATAGACCTGGTACTTTGATAGACCTGATACTTTGATGGACCTGATACTGTGATGGATCTGATACTGTGATAGACCCTGGGAAACTGACTTTCTCTCCTTCACTGTTGCTTTCTATCCTTCATTCCCTCTTTCATCGTTCTTTCCATTTTCCGCCTTTTACTTCCCTCCTCTCCTTTCCTCTATTCCTTCCCTCCCTGCTCTCCAGGTGTCTGATGGGAGAGGTAACTGTTCTGTGCACAGGAACCCTAACCCATGCTTCCTGCCCAGAGACAGAGAGAGTGTTTTCCACACCATTTTCTCCTTCTTCACCAAGTCTGGACGCAGGGTCCTGGTGAATACACACACACATGCTCTAACATATACACATTGTTTACCCCTCCTTTTGCTCAGTCTCCCCCTCTTAACTCCCTTTCCCTCCCTCCTTGCCTCCCTCCCTCCCCCTTTCCCTCCCTGGCTGTCCTCTCACCTCCCCCACCCCCGCCATTCCCCTGCACCACACCCCTCCGCTCCCTCCTTTCCCCTGCCTCCTCACCTCCCCCTCCACTCCCCTACCCACTCCTCTTCATCCATCCATCCCCACCCACTCCCCTCCCTCCTTCCCATCCATACCCCACCCCCTCCCTTCCCTCATTCCCCCCAGGACTGTGATCGTCCAGGCAGGGCCTGTCTGACGATATCCTGTCGTCTGGGCTCCCAGGCCAAGGAGGAGGCGCTGAGTGTGGACATGAAGATGCTGCTAAACGTGGAGATTCTGAAGAGGGTGAGCTCTATCACTCTGACAAACCTCTAGGATGATCTATAATACAGCTGTTCCTTTATACTGAGACATTGCTTTGTCCTCTACACACTCATAAGGGAATGCATGGAACATGAGTTAGAGAATATGGGTGAACAAGCTCCTATCAGGTGTGTAGAGTAGTCCTCTCCTAACACTATCAGGTGAATATTGTGAATGATTATGTTTTCACTCTGTCAGTTATTTACTGTCCTTAAACAAGGAACTATAATGAAGCTGATAAACTAGTTCAGCCAATTAAATATACAGTCTGAAGTTAGGGCCACCCCCACCCAGTGTTTGTATCAATGCATCGAGACAATAGATACACCTTGAGAGATGATTTGGCCTGCAATACATTTGGGGTAACTGAACTATCTAGACTGATATTGCTTAGAAAAGAGAATGTTTCCATGTGTATATATCCTCCATGTGATTAATTCAAAGTGCCAGTCACCAGTTTAAGGTGTCTTTGGAAATATTGGGATCTAGCCACCCTCATTATATGATTTTGGAGCTACTGAACTGGTATTGAAAAAGGTGTCCTAGTTGTGATGTGCATGCAGCTGTTTCCTCCTCGTCAAAACAATCAGCTATCACCTCAACTCAAAACATTTCTGTCATTATCTTTTACTCACTGTGCCTGTGGTCTATCAAAACGGGTGGGATTACTGTGGTGTAAGCACTTGCAGCATGTGGGGGGTCTCCCTTTCTCATGAAGATGGTTGAAAGCAGAGACTAAGACAGCTTGTTGATGGCCAAAAGACGGGCAGTTCTGGAACGCTAGCTAGCTAGCAGGTGTATGACGTGCTTCTCTCTACAGGACTAGCTAACTAGCAGGTATATGATGTGCTTCTCTCTACAGGACAGCTCCTCTGTGGTCCAATTTGTGACTAGGGGGAGCGTACGTGTGGACGACAGTGCTGTTGCAACGGAGATTACCAATGGCCTATCAGAAGACGTATCTGTAAGTATGCAAAACTGTCATCAGATAAACAGCCACTCATATTGTGGTATCTGTGCGTAGGATTGACATGATGAAGCAGTGAAACCTTCTTAGACCGTTTTGATGATGTCCTGTGAGGTGTATTTTTAACCCAGCAAGCAGCTGAGGGCTACGGGTGTTTGCTGAAAGTAGGCTGGTGAGTTGGAGGCAGAGAGTTGGGGATAGGGTTGTATTCAGGGTTAGGGATTGAGAGATGGTTGGGGTGAGGTGATGGAGAAGGATAGGTATAGGGTGAGGATTATGGTTGGTGTGAGATTGACGATTGGGATGAGAGTAGGGGTGAGGGTGAGGTGAGGGTGATGTGAAGGTTTGTATGAGGTGAGGGTTGGGATGAGGTGAGGGTGAGGCTGAGGGCTGGGTGAGGTGAGGGAGAGGTGTGAGGTGAGGGTTGAGTGAGGTGTGCGGGTGAGGGTTGGGATGATGTGAGGGTTGGGATGAGGTGAGGATTAGGGTGATGGTTGGGATGAGGTGAGGGTTGGGGAGTTGAGGTATGAAGTGAGGGTTGGTGTTTAAGAACATAATAATTTAAAGATAGTAAATAAAAGAAGCAACAGCAGCAAGCTCTTTGATATTTCTTTAAATGGCTCTCAAGGCAAAAATATGTTCACATTAATCCTCATTTGCGATTTTTTGGTGGCCAAGAAGCGAAACATTTTCTTTACAAACTTGGTATCTCGACACGGAAGCCTCTTTTCGAAAACGTTTGCCCGGTACGTCCAATCTAAATGTTCCGTTAAGCCAGCAAACAGGAAGTTGGGTAGTATCTCAGCAAATCTTTGATGGATTCACACCAAACTTGCTACGTGTACTCAGAAACCTTTTCTGAGGATGTCGAAAATGTGTTCTGCGTCATTTGACTGCTTTGCCACTTCATTGCTGCCAAACTTGGTATGTTGACTCGGAACCCTCTTCTGAGAATGTCCAAACAATTTGGTGTCATGCTACCACTGGGAGTGGCCACAGGAAGCAAAAATGTGTTATTGACAATAACCTTTGAAGTGTTTGCCTTTACTTAGAGATTCCTTTGTCTCATGATATCTTGGGAGATCCCGTGTGTGACAGATCGTAATGCGTGACACCAGCCGAATTGATGCGGCCGCCATTTTGAATTACTTTTTTTTCTCTATTCCTCCTACAAAGTGTGTCCAATCTTCACCAAATTTGGCAGAGATTATCTTCAGATCAAGCCTTACAAAAGCTACAGGGCTCGACAGTAACGATGGCCCGGGGCCAGTAAAAAGTTACGTCGGGACAGTTAAACTAGCAACTCACTGGCCCGATCGGGCCACTGCAAATTATTGATTGAAAAAAATGTTTGCATTGTTAAAGTTAACATCCTTCATATGTTTTGCTATCTGCTAAATGAATAAATAACTTTGCAGCTCGTGGGGCGCACAGTTCCAAATCAAGAGTTGAGTAGTGAGTGACGAGTGGTTGTCAAATTGTAATTCTCTAATATCAATAAATTTTTTAACAACTGGCGCGAGACAATAAAGTGAAGATGGCAGCAAAGAAGAGCTACGAGCTCAAACAAAAGCAACTTTTTTCTTTTTACACAGGCACCGACAATTTTCTAAAACAATCCCTGACCAGCCATGCTAGCAGACAGCACCTGGTTTGCGTGACAGCTAAGCGGATGGTTGACAATCCATCTTCCAGGCCGTTGACCATGCTGGTCGGGAATTTAAATGCAGATGCCCATCGTGATATTGCACGACTTATAACAACGGCATATCACGTAATTAAGACGGGCCAGCCGTTCGCCTCGTTCCCCCGGGCTATTGAACTTCAGCAGAAGAATGGTGTCGACTTAGTATCGACACCATTCTAGTGATGGGTACTTAGTATCATACTGATGAAATGCTATGGAAGATGTTATATATTAGCATTGAGGGACCAGAGGTTTCAGTTTCAGCCAGACAGAGTTGTGCAGAGATGGCTGTCAGCAGGGAAGAGAGCACGTCATGTTTGAGGTTAAAAGTCAATTGTTTTGATGACTATTAACTTTTTATTTTTTATCACTAGAAATGTGATTTCATTTTTGTTCTTTTTTTATCCAGAATGTGTTTAATAAATGGTTAAACATGCTAACAGAATAACATAACTTAGAAGTCTTTGGTTTTGTTGTAACAATGATAAATTACAGCTTTTGGAGGAGGGGCCAGTAAAAATTGTCTTGGTGCCAGTAAGTTTCAAACCCACTAAATGTTAATGTTGAGCCCTGAGCTATCACACGTTTTTTTGATTTTGGAATCCGTTTGCCCGGTACAGCCAATAAAAATGTGCAGCTAAGCCGCCAAACAGCAAGTTGGGTCGTATCTCTGCAAACCTTTGATGAATTTACACCAAAATTGCTGCGTGTACTGTACTCGGAACACTCTTCTGAGGATGTCTAAAATGTTTTCCCTGACATTTGACCTTAGAATGGGTTTAGTTTCCCACGATCAGAGAAAGAACCTGGCACTCTGAAAAGTTCATATCTGCCGTGATTGACGTTGTTTGGATAAGCATTTCGACATCAAAAATAATTAGTCGCAGCTTGGCTTGCTCTCTTCGTGTCACAGCCCCTTCACTCTGATGGGTCTTCTGGTCTGCAGCGAGTTTTCTACGAATACCTCGACTCGAGAACCGGGAACTCTGGAAAGTTAACGGAGTGCAGTCAGCTACTGCGATTGAACTAATGCGATTAACAAAGGCATTTGCAATTAAATGAAACTAAGCGTAGGAACGTAAATAGTTTTTTGGAGGGATTTAGCTTTTTCAACCGATAATCAACTTCTTTCAAAAGCGCTGGCTAGCAAACAGAACGACAATATAAAGTGGATATAGCCTACTTTCACACTATGTTTAAATGTTTGTGGTGGTAAGACAATTTAACAGAGAACCAATATAGTAAAAGCAATTTAGAATGTAGGAAACAGCAGAAAAATGAAAGCCCTATCTATAATTCCATAAATCTGCTGTGTGTGCCACCAATTTTATCACGGGCACTATGCACTATCCATAGTTCAAGTAATCTGTATTTGTGTGTTTCACTGACATCTTAGTCACAGGCACTATGCACTAGTTTACTACAAATTACCCAAAATTGCGTTCTGTCTCTGTATTAAACATTAATTATTCAAATTGCCAGCCAAGAACTTCCTGGAACTATCTAGAGTCTACGTAAAGCCCTCAAGTCTCCACCTCCCAGCTCCACAGGACGGGGCGAATTTGTGTCAATGCCCAGTTTCTCTGTCAGCACACAGAAGCTGGAGAGGGGAGAGAGAAAGGGGAGGAGGGGAGGGGGGAGGGGGGGAGAGAGGGGAAGGGGGTGGGAGGGGAGGGCAGAGGAGAAAGGAGAAAAGAGGGGGAAGAAGAGAGAGGTGCTAGCCCTATCCCTCCTCTTATGACAACAAGCCCACTGTAATGCAGAGATGAGAGGAGGATGAGCGGTGGATGAGTTACTGCCTCACAGCAGAGGCCGAGGGGCCAACATGTCTAAGGTTTAGTGTCCGTGTCTAACACCGGCAGCTTGGCAGGACTTCAGAACAACCAGACAGATCACAGAACACGCAAGCACTCTGGAATCCAGAACAATTCAAAGATTCCACGGATTGGGGGAAAGAAACATTCAGGAGAAAGGTTCTGGGACGGTTCTCCATGTTAATGAAAGGCTGAGCTGGTTTCACTCTGGGTTCAAAGCAAGGATATGGTTAAACTCTTACAGTTAAATTGATTATATTTAAGTTAAATTATTCTTCTTCCATTTCAGGTGGAAGGGAGGTGGGAGGGTCCATACCCAGAGCAGGTGGAAGGGAGGTGGGAGGGTCCATACCCAGAGCAGGTGGAAGGGAGGTGGGAGGGTCCATACCCAGAGCAGGTGGAAGGGAGGTGGGAGGGTCCATACCCAGAGCAGGTGGAAGGGAGGTGGGAGGGTCCATACCAAGAGCAGGTGGAAGGGAGGTGGGAGGGTCCATACCAAGAGCAGGTGGAAGGGAGGGTCCATACCCAGAGCAGGTGGAAGGGAGGTGGGAGGGTCCATACCAAGAGCAGGTGGAAGGGAGGTGGGAGGGTCCATACCTAGAGCAGGTGGAAGGGAGGTGGGAGGGTCCATACCAAGAGCAGGTGGAAGGGAGGTGGGAGGGTCCATACCCAGAGCAGGTGGAAGGGAGGTGGGAGGGTCCATACCAAGAGCAGGTGGAAGGGAGGTGGGAGGGTCCATACCCAGAGCAGGTGGAAGGGAGGTGGGAGGGTCCATACCCAGAGCAGGTGGAAGGGAGGGTCCATACCAAGAGCAGGTGGAAGGGAGGTGGGAGGGTCCATACCCAGAGCAGGTGGAAGGGAGGTGGGAGGGTCCATACCCAGAGCAGGTGGAAGGGAGGGTCCATACCAAGAGCAGGTGGAAGGGAGGTGGGAGGGTCCATACCCAGAGCAGGTGGAAGGGAGGGTCCATACCAAGAGCAGGTGGAAGGGAGGGTCCATACCAAGAGCAGGTGGAAGGGAGGTGGGAGGGTCCATACCCAGAGCAGGTGGAAGGGAGGTGGGAGGGTCCATACCAAGAGCAGGTGGAAGGGAGGTGGGAGGGTCCATACCCAGAGCAGGTGGAAGGGAGGGTCCATACCCAGAGCAGGTGGAAGGGAGGTGGGAGGGTCCATACCAAGAGCAGGTGGAAGGGAGGTGGGAGGGTCCATACCAAGAGCAGGTGGAAGGGAGGGTCCATACCCAGAGCAGGTGGAAGGGAGGTGGGAGGGTCCATACCCAGAGCAGGTGGAAGGGAGGTGGGAGGGTCCATACCCAGAGCAGGTGGAAGGGAGGGTCCATACCAAGAGCAGGTGGAAGGGAGGGTCCATACCAAGAGCAGGTGGAAGGGAGGTGGGAGGGTCCATACCCAGAGCAGGTGGAAGGGAGGTGGGAGGGTCCATACCCAGAGCAGGTGGAAGGGAGGTGGGAGGGTCCATACCCAGAGCAGGTGGAAGGGAGGTGGGAGGGTCCATACCCAGAGCAGGTGGAAGGGAGGTGGGAGGGTCCATACCCAGAGCAGGTGGAAGGGAGGTGGGAGGGTCCATACCAAGAGCAGGTGGAAGGGAGGGTCCATACCAAGAGCAGGTGGAAGGGAGGTGGGAGGGTCCATACCAAGAGCAGGTGGAAGGGAGGGTCCATACCAAGAGCAGGTGGAAGGGAGGTGGGAGGGTCCATACCAAGAGCAGGTGGAAGGGAGGAGGGAGGGTCCATACCGAGAGCAGGTGGAAGGGAGGGTCCATACCTAGAGCAGGTGGAAGGGAGGTGGGAGGGTCCATACCAAGAGCAGGTGGAAGGGAGGAGGGAGGGTCCATACCCAGAGCAGGTGGAAGGGAGGGTCCATACCAAGAGCAGGTGGAAGGGAGGTGGGAGGGTCCATACCCAGAGCAGGTGGAAGGGAGGTGGGAGGGTCCATACCTAGAGCAGGTGGAAGGGAGGTGGGAGGGTCCATACCCAGAGCAGGTGGAAGGGAGGTGGGAGGGTCCATACCAAGAGCAGGTGGAAGGGAGGTGGGAGGGTCCATACCAAGAGCAGGTGGAAGGGAGGTGGGAGGGTCCATACCGAGAGCAGGTGGAAGGGAGGTGGGAGGGTCCATACCGAGAGCAGGTGGAAGGGAGGTGGGAGGGTCCATACCTAGAGCAGGTGGAAGGGAGGTGGGAGGGTCCATACCCAGAGCAGGTGGAAGGGAGGTGGGAGGGTCCATACCAAGAGCAGGTGGAAGGGAGGGTCCATACCAAGAGCAGGTGGAAGGGAGGTGGGAGGGTCCATACCAAGAGCAGGTGGAAGGGAGGGTCCATACCAAGAGCAGGTGGAAGGGAGGTGGGAGGGTCCATACCAAGAGCAGGTGGAAGGGAGGAGGGAGGGTCCATACCGAGAGCAGGTGGAAGGGAGGGTCCATACCTAGAGCAGGTGGAAGGGAGGTGGGAGGATCCATACCAAGAGCAGGTGGAAGGGAGGAGGGAGGGTCCATACCCAGAGCAGGTGGAAGGGAGGGTCCATACCAAGAGCAGGTGGAAGGGAGGTGGGAGGGTCCATACCCAGAGCAGGTGGAAGGGAGGTGGGAGGGTCCATACCTAGAGCAGGTGGAAGGGAGGTGGGAGGGTCCATACCAAGAGCAGGTGGAAGGGAGGTGGGAGGGTCCATACCAAGAGCAGGTGGAAGGGAGGTGGGAGGGTCCATACCAAGAGCAGGTGGAAGGGAGGTGGGAGGGTCCATACCGAGAGCAGGTGGAAGGGAGGGTCCATACCTAGAGCAGGTGGAAGGGAGGTGGGAGGGTCCATACCAAGAGCAGGTGGAAGGGAAGTGGGAGGGTCCATACCAAGAGCAGGTGGAAGGGAGGTGGGAGGGTCCATACCGAGAGCAGGTGGAAGGGAGGGTCCATACCTATAGCAGGTGGAAGGGAGGTGGGAGGGTCCATACCTAGAGCAGGTGGAAGGGAGGTGGGAGGGTCCATACCCAGAGCAGGTGGAAGGGAGGTGGGAGGGTCCATACCCAGAGAAGGTGGAAGGGAGGGTCCATACCAAGAGCAGGTGGAAGGGAGGTGGGAGGGTCCATACCCAGAGCAGGTGGAAGGAAGGTGGGAGGGTCCATACCCAGAGCAGGTGGAAGGGAGGGTCCATACCCAGAGCAGGTGGAAGGGAGGTGGGAGGGTCCATACCTCTTCCCTCCACGCTGCACATGTGGGGATGTGTGTGTTCAGCACCAGAGATAGATCGTCCCGCAGTGCAGACCTGTCATGGGAAACTGACTAAATAACAAATATTTACTTTAGAAATATGACTATTTATAGGACACTGCTTGATGGGGGTTTGTCATGTGTATTTAACAAAGCTGATAAAATATTGCGTGTTCATAAATAATCTTTATCATCAACAATGTCAACAGGCCTTCCATGTTAGTTTGTATCACAGAAAGTCTGTTGTGAGAAACACATCACCAGGGTCAGACTTAAAAACATAGTTATAATTTTATGTACTTCTTCAGTTATATGTATGTATATGAGTGTGTGTAACCATAGTGTGTGGTAACTGTGTTGCGTGTGTGTGTGTGTGTGTAGTAACCGTGGTGTGTGTGTGTAGTAACCATGGTGTGTGTGTGTGTAGTAACTGTGGTGTGTGTGTGTTTAGTAACCATGGTGTGTGTGTGTGTGTAGTAACCGTGGTGGGTGTGTAGTATTCGTGGTGCGTGTGTGGGTGTAGTAACCGTGATGTTTGTGTTACAGCTAGTGTTTGAGGCGCTACACAGCCAGGAGCCGCGAGGCTATGTGGTGGGCTGGATCATAGCCATCAGCCTGCTGATCGGGATCCTGCTCTTCCTGCTGCTCGCTGTGCTCCTCTGGAAGGTAATACACACACACCACAACTACACACCACACCACACTTCTTCTATTCCATGTCTTTCTGTCTCCCTCTATCTCCATCAATCTAATCCTAACCCTCCCTTTATCTCCTCTATCTCCCTTTATCTCATCTATCTCCCGTTATCTCCTTTATCTCCCTTTATCTCATCTATCTCCCTTTATCTCCTCTATCTCCATTTATCTCATCTATGTCCCTCTCTCTCCCCTGTACCTGCCCCTCTCTCTCCCCCCGGTACCTGCCCCTCTCTCACCCCTGTACCTGCCCCTCTCTCTCCCCCCGGTACCTGCCCCTCTCTCCCCCTGTACCTGCCCCTCTCTCTCCCCTGTACCTGCCCCTCTCTCCCCCCTGTACCTGCCCCTCTCTCCCCCCTGTACCTGCCCCTCTCTCTCCCCTGTACCTGCCCCTCTCTCTCCCCTGTACCTGCCCCTCTCTCTCCCCTGTACCTGCCCCTCTCTCTCCCCTGTACCTGCCCCTCTCTCTCCCCTGTACCTGGCCCTCTCTCTCCCCTGTACCTGCCCCTCTCTCCCCCCGGTACCTGCCCCTCTCTCACCCCTGTACCTGCCCCTCTCTCTCCCCCCTGTACCTGCCCCTCTCTCACCCCTGTACCTGCCCCTCTCTCACCCCTGTACCTGCCCCTCTCTCACCCCTGTACCTGCCCCTCTCTCTCCCCTGTACCTGCCCCTCTCTCTCCCCTGTACCTGCCCCTCTCTCTCCCCTGTACCTGCCCCTCTCTCTCCCCTGTACCTGCCCCTCTCTCTCCCCTGTACCTGCCCCTCTCTCTCCCCTGTACCTGCCCCTCTCTCACCCCTGTACCTGCCCCTCTCTCTCCCCTGTACCTGCCCCTCTCTCTCCCCTGTACCTGCCCCTCTCTCTCCCCTGTACCTGCCCCTCTCTCTCCCCCCGGTACCTGCCCCTCTCTCTCCCCCCGGTACCTGCCCCTCTCTCACCCCTGTACCTGCCCCTCTCTCTCCCCCCTGTACCTGCCCCTCTCTCACCCCTGTACCTGCCCCTCTCTCTCCCCTGTACCTGCCCCTCTCTCTCCCCTGTACCTGCCCCTCTCTCCCCTGTACCTGCCCCTCTCTCTCCCCTGTACCTGCCCCTCTCTCCCCCCTGTACCTGCCCCTCTCTCCCCTGTACCTGCCCCTCTCTCTCCCCTGTACCTGCCCCTCTCTCTCCCCGGTACCTGCCCCTCTCTCTCCCCGGTACCTGCCCCTCTCTCTCCCCTGTACCTGCCCCTCTCTCTCCCCTGTACCTGCCCCTCTCTCTCCCCTGTACCTGCCCCTCTCTCTCCCCTGTACCTGCCCCTCTCTCACCCCTGTACCTGCCCCTCTCTCTCCCCTGTACCTGCCCCTCTCTCCCCCCTGTACCTGCCCCTCTCTCCCCTGTACCTGCCCCTCTCTCTCCCCTGTACCTGCCCCTCTCTCTCCCCGGTACCTGCCCCTCTCTCTCCCCGGTACCTGCCCCTCTCTCTCCCCTGTACCTGCCCCTCTCTCTCCCCTGTACCTGCCCCTCTCACTCCCCTGTACCTGCCCCTCTCTCACCCCTGTACCTGCCCCTCTCTCTCCCCTGTACCTGCCCCTCTCTCTCCCCTGTACCTGCCCCTCTCTCACCCCTGTACCTGCCCCTCTCTCTCCTGTACCTGCCCCTCTCTCACCCCTGTACCTGCCCCTCTCTCTCCCCTGTACCTGCCCCTCTCTCTCCCCTGTACCTGCCCCTCTCTCTCCCCTGTACCTGCCCCTCTCTCTCCCCTGTACCTGCCCCTCTCTCTCCCCTGTACCTGCCCCTCTCTCCCCTGTACCTGCCCCTCTCTCCCCCCTGTACCTGCCCCTCTCTCTCCCCTGTACCTGCCCCTCTCTCACCCCTGTACCTGCCCCTCTCTCTCCCCTGTACCTGCCCCTCTCTCTCCCCTGTACCTGCCCCTCTCTCACCCCTGTACCTGCCCCTCTCTCTCCCCTGTACCTGCCCCTCTCTCACCCCTGTACCTGCCCCTCTCTCACCCCTGTACCTGCCCCTCTCTCTCCTGTACCTGCCCCTCTCTCACCCCTGTACCTGCCCCTCTCTCCCCCCGGTACCTGCCCCTCTCTCTCCCCCCGGTACCTGCCCCTCTCTCACCCCTGTACCTGCCCCTCTCTCCCCCCGGTACCTGCCCATCTCTCTCCCCCGGTACCTGCCCCTCTCTCCCCTGTACCTGCCCCTCTCTCACCCCTGTACCTGCCCCTCTCTCCCCCCTGTACCTGCCCATCTCTCTCCCCCCGGTACCTGCCCCTCTCTCCCCTGTACCTGCCCCTCTCTCACCCCTGTACCTGCCCCTCTCTCCCCCCGGTACCTGCCCATCTCTCTCCCCCCGGTACCTGCCCCTCTCTCCCCTGTACCTGCCCCTCTCTCACCCCTGTACCTGCCCCTCTCTCACCCCTGTACCTGCCCATCTCTCTCCCCCCGGTACCTGCCCCTCTCTCCCCTGTACCTGCCCCTCTCTCCCCTGTACCTGCCCCTCTCTCCCCCCTGTACCTGCCCCTCTCTCCCCCCTGTACCTGCCCCTCTCTCCCCTGTACATCACCTTGAACCTCTAACCTCACCCTCTCTTCCCGTCTCTCACCCATATCTACCCCTCTTTCACCCGTACCTCACCCTTTCCCTTTCTCTCTCTCCCCTGTACCTCACCTTCAACCTCTCTCTCCCTCTCATCTCACTCATCTCTTTCCCCATCGTAAACACAAACATCTCACTCTCCCTCTCTCTCCCTCCTTCTCCCCTTTTCTCCCTGTCACCCTCTGTTTCTCCCTCTCTCACTTACTCACACTCTCCCCCTTCCTCTCCTCTTCTCTCTCCCTTTCCAGATGGGTTTCTTCCGTCGCCGTTACCGGGAAATCCTGGAGGCGGAGAAGAACAGGAAGGACAGCAACGAGAGCTGGGACTGGGTGGAGAAGAGTCACTGAGAGGCGTGGCGAGGGGCCCCAGTGAGCCAATGAGGGCAGAGACATGGTGACATAGGACCCATCGCCAGCCCCTTAAGCACAAGCCCCGCCCTCCTGTCTTCCATATTTGGAAGAGAAGAATATTCTCCTGATTTTTCGGAGACTTGACTGACATTTACGTTTGTGTGTGTAGAGATACAGGAAGTTTCATCCTAAGGCCTAGCGGGCGTGGCTCCTCAGGGGGGTGTGACTCCCCAGAGATTCGCTATGGAACTCTGTTGAACCCTGTGAAGATAAACATGGAAAACCCTAACCCATTGCCAGCTAACCAGCCAGCTAACCATCCTGGCGACCAGCCAGCAAGCTAACTAGCCAGGCAACCAACTAGCTAACCAGGTAGCTAGCCAACCAGCTATCCAGCGAACTAGCCAGCCAGCTAGCCAACAAGGTAGTCAGCCAGGCAGCCAACTAGCCAACCAGGTAGCTAACCAGCCTGCCGGGTAGCTAACTAGCCAGCCAACCAGCTATCCAACCAGCTTGCCGACCAGGTAGTAAGCCAGGCAGCCAACTAACCAACCAGGTAGCTAACCAGCCAGGTAGCTAGTCAACCTGGTTGCTAGTCAGCCTGCCAGGTAAATAGCCAGGTAGGCAGTTGTTTCAGCAGACTGCCCTGTTTGTGGGGATCATTGATACTAGACATCACACCCTCAGGTCACTTGGTCATAGCACACTTTATTTTTATACCTGCAGTCTAAAGCCACATTGTACTATGTGGCTTCAGGAGAAACTGCGGGGTGGGTGAGGCCAACATATCATATATTTTTATAAAAGCACTGAAGTCAGATAAGAGCTGATGCCTTTTTTTTTTTTTAGCTTGTCAGCGCCAAAAATATGTAATGTGCAGTGTTTTTGATTGAGTTTATGTGTTCAGATTTGAAAATGAAAGATTGTATCTGGATCTCTGTTTCCTTCCCTTCGGTATGTCTCAGTCCCAGTGCCCAGAGATGGTTCTAGTCCCAGTCCCAGAGTTAGACCTAGTCCCAGTTCTAGTTCTAGTCCCAATCCCAGAGCTAGTTCTAGTCCTAGAGATGGTCCCAGTCCCAATCCCAGAGCTAGTTCTAGCCCCGGTTCCAAAACTAGTCCCAGACCCAGTCCTAAATATCCTTCACCTTTGACATGATCAAGGTGGCACACATGCTTGAGTCTGGTTATGCTGGGTTAGAGTCTGATCATGGGTGAACCCTAGCCCTTTCATGTTGACCAGAGACACACGACTGGAAACAGCATTCAATCACACCCGTTCTTAGAAACTTCCTCTCTGAGGTAGACCTCCACACCAAACAGCTTACAGAGCTAAATTGGTGGAGGACAGAGCTAGATAGGTGGAGGACAGAGGAAGGTGGGTGGAGGACAGGAGTGGGAAGGAAGAAAAGGGGATCTTGAAAGAGAGAGAGTGAGAGAGGGGAAAGGGGGACGTGAAAGAGAGAGAGAGGAAAGGGGGATGTGAGAGAGAGAGACAGACAGACTGAGAGAGAGGAAAGGGGAGGGAGAGAGAGAAAGAGAGAGAAGAAAGGGGGATGTGAGAAAGAGTGAAAGGGGGAACATGCCCCATCGGCATGCTTCTGGGACCGGCTGCTTAAGTCAACATATTGGAATGTTGAAAGTTGAAAATTTGCCTTCGTTAGAGAACATTCTGCTCTGGAATACACAACCCCCCTGCCCCCTCCCCATTCACTCTCTCCCTCCTCCCTACAATACACGCATCCATAATCCTTGGCTTCCCCCTCCTCTCCCCCTCCGTTCTCTCCCCTCCCTCACTCCCTTATGTAGTTATGTAGTTCTGAAGTGTGTATGTCAGACTGATTGTAGTGAGTCCTCAGATTAACATGTGTGTGTTAGCAGTGTGTTTGCTACCTGTGTTAGCTGCATGAGGGTGTTAGCAGCATGAGTGTGTTAGCAGTGTGTGTGTTAGCAGTCTGTGTGTGTTAGCAGTGTGTGTGTTAGCAGTCTGTGGGCCCGATCTTGCACCCAGCGCAATTGACTTTGTCAACGACGCAAGTATCATTCCTAGTTTGTTCTCGACGCAAAGCGGACTTTTCCCTCCACAGACGCACGTCGAAATGACCTTGCGCTCACGTGGGCGGTTCAGCGAAAAAGGAGGCGTGTTCCGGCGCAAACGTTCCCTGGTGCTATTTTGAAGTTTCCGAAAAACAATTCCGCCAATGACCAGGAAAAACGTGGTCTAAAGTCAATGGAGCATTATTCAGATGCTATTTTAAGGGCGCAAGCTTGGTCCGTGCACACTGCTGGCGAGGCCAGGGTCTTCTTTCTGCGAAGCTACGTTACATTGTTTTGATTTATGGCGTGTTACATTTCTTCAATGTTTATAAAAAGATTTTCATGAGAAATCTCTATGTATGTGAACATGATTTGTAACAATTGTTGCAATTTTCTCCCACGCCTGTTTAACCGAAGATAATTTGGGTGGGTTTCTTCTCCCATCTCCATCAGAATCAGAATCAGAATTCGGTTTATTCGCCATGTAGCCTATGTTACACAAACACGGAATTTACTGTGGCAGGAAGGTGCAAACAATAAACATATACGGGTCTTAAATTAAGTAAAAAAGTACAATAGTTAAACTAATTCCAAGAACTAAACAATTAAAAAAATAAAATAGGTAGGCAGCTTGAGCGGGCAATTTAGTGCAATGAGAAAACTGCTCTGCCTTTCCCATACAATGTCACTTGTCTATCTGTTACGGCCCTGACTAGAACGTCAGTCTCCTTGGCTGTGAACCGCTCCTGGCGTGTGCCTGGCAAATCCGCCATTATAATAGCAATCCGCCATGGAACAAGCGCTGCTCTTAAAGGGAATGTGAGATGACGCCCTGGTTTATTGCACGTTACGCCCAAACCACACCCTTTAGTAATGTAGCTACTTCGGACCTACCCATATTAGATTTGCGCCAGGCGCAAAGTCATTTATCCCGCCGGCAAAATAGCAACCGAGCCGGAGTCCCGCCCACAAAGTTACTTGTGCTTTGCGTTTTGATACTTGCGTTTCAGATTATCAAAATAGGGGGGTGTGTGTGTTAGCAGCATGAGGGTGTTAGCTGCATGCGTGTGTTAGCAGCATGTGGGTGTTAGCAGCATGAGTGTGTTAGCAGTGTGTGTGTGTTAGCTGCATGAGGGTGTTAGCAGTGTGTGTTAGCTGCATGAGGGTGTTAGCAGTGTGTGTTAGCAGCATTAGTGTGTTAACAGTTTGTGTTAGCAGTGTGTGTTAGCAGCATGAGGGTGTTAGCAGCATGAGGGTGTTAGCAGTGTGTGTTAGCAGCATGAGGGTGTTAGCAGTGTGTGTTATCAGCATTAGTGAGTTAACAGTTTGTGTTAGCAGTGTGTGTTAGCAGCATGAGGGTGTTAGCAGTGTGTGTTAGCAGCATGAGGGTGTTAGCAGTGTGTGTTATCAGCATTAGTGTGTTAACAGTTTGTGTTAGCAGTGTGTGTTAGCAGCATGAGGGTGTTAGCAGCATGAGGGTGTTAGCAGTGTGTGTTAGCAGCATGAGGATGTTAGCAGCATGAGGGTGTTAGCAGCATGAGGGTGTTAGCAGTGTGTGTTAGCAGCATGAGGGTGTTAGCAGTGTGTGTTAGCAGCATTAGTATGTTAGCAGTGTGTGTGTGTTAGCAGTGTGTGTGTGTTAGCAGCATGAGGATGTTAGCAGCATGAGGGTGTTAGCAGCATGAGGATGTTAGCAGCATGAGGGTGTTAGCAGTGTGTGTTAGTAGCATGAGGGTGTTAGCAGTGTGTGTTAGCAGCATTGGTGTGTTAACAGTTTCTGTTAGCAGTGTGTGTTAGCAGCATGAGGGTGTTAGCAGTGTGTGTTAGCAGCATGAGGGTGTTAGCAGTGTGTGTTAGCAGCATGAGGGTGTTAGCAGTGTGTGTGTGTTAGCAGTGTGTGTGTGTTAGCAGCATGAGTGTGTTAACAGTTTGTGTTAGCAGTGTGTGTGTTAGCAGTATGTGTTACCAGTGTGTGTTAGCAGAGTGTTTGTTAGCAGCATGAGTGTTAGCGTATTCAGAGTTGCAGATGGCCTTGGGTAAGGAGTGTTTTCATATTGTCTCTGGAGGAGGACGCTCAACTGGCCACAGTCAGGCCCTCTAAACTACTCTCTCTCTCTCTCTCTCTTCCTTTTCATCTCTCTCTCTCTCTCTCTCTTCCTTTTCATCTTTCTCTCTCTCTTCTTTTATTTGTATGGGTTTTTTGAGTAGCACACTATCGTACTATTTTACCATCTTAATTCCACTGGCATGGCGAATACTGTACATATTCACACCTTTCCTCTGCACCGTAAAGATCTCCTCTACTGATGAGTGCAGAGAAAAACACTTGATGTTTTATGTGTATCGTAACTGTGATGGTTAGTTGTTTGATCTGTATATTGTCACCTTTTTCACATATTTTGTATTTTGTTTTGAATATACTACTGTCACTGAATATCATATGTATAAAAGTATGGCTCTATTATGTTTGATGTTGAAACTGATGCTCCAAATGTATATTTATCGGTTGATAAAGTTGAGGTTAAAGTGGTCTTTTTGTTCGTCTTTTGTTCAAAACAACAAGAGACTATTCCTGTCTGGCTTCTGTCCAGCAAGCTGCACACAGTGGTGTGTGCTGCCCTCTGCCGGCTGCTTGGCGCTACTGTAGCCTGCTCTCCACTATCCAATATTTACATTTAGTCATTTAGCAGACGCTCTTATCCAGAGCGACTTACAGTAAGTACAGGGACATTCTCCCCAAGGCAAGTAGGGTGAAGTGCCTTGCCCAAGGACACAACGTCATTTTGCACGACCGGGAATCTAACCAGCGACCTTCTGATTACTAGCCTGATTCTGTAACCGCTCAGCCACCTGACTCCCAATATAACATACAGACGTAGATGTTGTCGGAAATATTTTTAATTCTAATTCAAGAATGTTTGTTTGGTGCATTATGTTGAACAAATAACAAAACCATCAATGTCAGGTGGCAGAGCGGTGAGGGAATCGGGCTAGTAATCCGAAGGTTGCCAGTTCGATTCCCGGTCATGCCAACTGACGTTGTGTCCTTGGGCAAGGCACTTCACCCTACTTGCCTTGGGGAGAATGTCCCTGTACTTACTGTAAGTCGCTCTGGATAAGAGCGTCTGCTAAATGACTAAATGTACAGTCAGGTCCATAAATATTTGGACATTGACACAATTTTCATCATTTTGGCTCTGTATACCACCACAATGGATTTGAAATGAAAAAATCAAGATGTGCTTTAAGTGCAGACTTTCAGCTTTAATTTCAGGGTATTTACATCCAAATCAGGTGAACGGTGTAGGAATTACAACACATTTTATATGTGGCCCCCCCCTTTTTAAGGGACCAAAAGTAATTGGACAATTGGCTGCTCAGCTGTTCCATGGCCAGGTGTATGTTATTCCCTCATAAAGGGAGTTCGTTATTTCATTGACAAGGAGCAGATAAAAGGTCTAGAGTTAATTTCAAGTATGGTATTTGTGTTTGGAATCTGTTGCTGTCAACTCTCAATATGAAGTCCAAAGAGCTGTCACCATCAGTGAAGCAAGCCATCGTTAGGCTGAAAAATCAAAACAAACCTATCAGAGAGATAGCAAAAACATTAGGTGTGGCCAAATCAACTGTTTGGTACATTCTTAAACAGCTGGATTACGCTCTCAACGAAGGCAGTCGCATTTTCTTTCCCTCTCCTCCCCCTGACCTTCCCTGCTTGCTTCCCTGCTTGGCTTCTATCGTATTGTCTAGTTATTCACGGAGAAATGCTCTGAAGTTTCAATCATTTGGATAGATTTTGAAGATATTACTCAAAATCAAATACTACAAAAAGGAACAACCTAAGAGGACTGAAGCCCAAGGAGAACAGAAGTATTTTGGGCTGCCCTCCAAGACTGACCACAGGCAAGCAAACTTAAGCTTGTTCCCTGTAGAACTATGGCTTGTAATGACTGCAAACAACTTACTCAGAGGATAGTCGAACTGGAGCTAAGAGTCAGAACCCTCTTAGATATCAGAGAGACCGAAGACTTTATAGATTCCATGCTACCTAGCCCGGAGGCTAAGCTACCTGCCAATGAGCCACCCTTGGAATCAGCTTTCTCTCCACCGGCCGTTGGACCGGATGAGTCATGGCCTGCTCTCGGCGCTAAACCAAAGAGGCCTAGCGCCGCTTCTACCTTCATCAGAGATGGGACTGTCACCAAGGATAAACAGCAAAAAAAGCGAGGCAGAAACTCTTCCCGCATCACCTCTCCTCCTGTCACACTCAGAAACAGTTTCGAACCACTGGGAACTTTCTCTCCCTTGTGTGTGGAATCCAAGGCGAAGAGGCACAGGAGTGCTAGCCACGCAGCTAACAAACATGAAGGGCCCAGATCGCCGACACACCATGACGGTAGCTAGTACACACATGCAAATCCAACACATCATCGTCTGCTGCGACCGGGAGTCCCCCATTTCACTCCAAGCCCCTCTCGGACCACTCGGGGCGCTGTTCGACCCCCTATCAAGCCTAATCAGACAATATCACAGGATTATCAAGATCCAAGGTATGCTAAGACTACCCACAGCCCATCAACACTTAGAGGAGCTAACACTGCTAGCACTATAGAATCTACTGCTAGCACTAACGCAGTGTCTAACCTTGGCCTAGCACAAGGTCCTATCATTGCTAACCCAAATAAGATAAGAACTGGCCCCGCAGCTACTGACAAGGCAAACACAACACCACATATGGCCACTATCTTGATTGGAGATGCCATGACAGCACATGTTAAACTGGCAAAGACAGAAAATATTTGTCTTAGCAACACATCTGTCGAGGAACTGTCGTCAGAGGTACAAACAATCCTCAACAATAAACCAAACAACCCTAAGATTATCATCCACACTGGCTCGTTTGATATCCTACACAAGAAAACTGGCACTGAGATACTTAAAAAACATTTCACCCAGCTACTGAACACACTCAACAGATATCAAGATGTATTCATCAGTGGACCGATTGCATGCTTTCGCAGAGGAAAAGAAGCCTTCAGTCGACTACTATCTTTCAACACATGGTTGGCATCTGTCTGTCTGACACACAAACTGAGATTTATCGACAACTTCAATGTGTCCTGGAACTGTGCAGACCGTTTTCAAGCTGACGGACTCCACCCAAACCGTAGAGGATCTCGACTACTAACAGCAAATATCAATCACGTGCTCCTGACCACAAATCAAGCTTCTCTCCCTATCCTTGTTGTGTCTAAGCTGACTGACGCATCCCAAACAACCTCCCATGGAACAGAACAGAACATTCAAACAGCCTCCTGCAAGGACATGGGCCCTGCACAGATCTGCACCCCCCGGATGAATTCCCTTGTGATGGAACAGCTCAGTGACAGAGACTTTCCCAAAGAAAAGCTACGCTAGGACAGCCACCATGCTATTTCATTGGACATACCGGTCATCATCACAAACAGAAAATGGCATGGTAAAATGCATGGTTACAAACCTGAAACTAGTGTTAGAAGTCACATAACTATCCATATTCTTCCAACAGATTTATCTACCCCTGTTAATACCTCACAGATGAAACTGGCCCTTCTAAATGTTAGATCACTAAATAACAAAACATTTCTAGTTAATGATCTGGTCAAAGAAAACAACTTAGACTGCATCTGTCTAACAGAAACCTGGCTAAACAATGACACGGCAACAGCAACTTTGATATAAGCGTGTCCGCCTGATTACAGCTTTCACCAAGTTTCAAGGACATCAAAAAAAGGTGGAGGAGTCGCAGCTATTTTCTCCTCTAAACTGTTGTTCAAAATCACTGAGCTAGGTGAATTCACATCATATGAATATCTTGCTATAGAGCTCAAAACCGAATCAATACTTTTTGTTATTATATATCGGCCACCCAAGCACTCGCCAATATTCATACAAGAATTCTCTGAACTATTATCACTATGTGTCACTAGATATGACAAAGTAGTTTTAAACGGAGACTTAAATATCCAAGTAAATAAAAAAGCAGACCCAAGAACTATTGAGCTCTTAAATCTCCTTGACAGTTTCAATCTAACTCAACACATAACAGACCCAACACACCGACACGGAAACACACTAGATCTAGTGATAACAACTGGACTAAATATCAATAATATTTCAATAACTGATCTACCCCTCTCAGACCATCATTATATACTTTTTAATGTGGAAATTATCCTAACAAAAAACAAAAAAGAATTCTTAGTCTATAGAAGATATTTAGACGATACAGCTATGATGACATTTTCTGAACAATTTGCTCTATATGAGCCGACTAATCATGATTGCTCTCTGAATGAAATGGTAGAGAACCTCAATGATGCACTATTATCTGTGTTAGACTCTGTTGCATCACTGAAAACCAAAAAGAAGTGCACAAGCATAACCTCCCCATGGCTGAGAAATAAAAATGTTAGTGAAACGAAAAGAAAATGCCGTGCAGCAGAGAGAAAATGGAGGATAACAAAGATCAATATCCACTACAATATCTACAAAGATACACTAACCACCTATAACAAAACCATCCGTCTAGCAAGGAGAGAATATTTCTCCAACATTATTACAGAAAATGCCAGAAATTCCAGAGTTCTTTTCTCCACCATTGACCAGCTGCTAAACACTGTCCCTGCCCCACCTCCATCCTCAGCAGTTAAATGTGAAGAGCTTGCTTTGTTCTTCAAGAACAAAATAACTTTGATCAGAGCTAGTATTATTAATAGTGGGGTCGAAACTGACATCAGTAGATTCTGCAACATAACCATGAGCACATTTACCTGTATCACACTTAGTGAACTTTCCAAAATTGTCAGCGAATCTAACTCCACAACCTCAGATATTGATCCTATACCCACAACATTCTTTAAGCAAGTGTTTGATAGTGTCTCAGGTCCGGTGCTAGAGATTATAAACACATCCCTTAGAACTGGCGTCTTCCCAGATGCCTTCAAAACAGCTGTTGTAAAGCCCCTATTAAAGAAACCCAAATTGGATAACAGTCTACTTGCAAATTACAGACCAATATCAAACCTTCCATTTATTAGTAAAGTACTGGAAAAGATAGTTTTAGTCCAATTAAATTCTTTTCTTGAAGAAAATAACATCCTGGAAGTCTCGCAGTCAGGTTTCAGGAAATATCACAGTACTGAAACTGCTCTCACCAAAATAATTAGCGACCTCAGACTAAACTCTGATGCAAATAAAGTCTCTATCCTTATCCTGTTAGATCTCAGTGCAGCATTTGATACAATTGATCACGACATCCTAATCAATAGACTGGAAAAGCTTATTGGGTTCACGGATAGTGTATTGAACTGGCTGAAATCATATATCACAGGAAGGAAGTTTTATGTTAGTTTAGGTGACCATAGGTCCAAGAAACATGAGAACTGCTACGGGGTTGCTCAAGGAAGCTGCTTAGGTCCATTACTTTTTTCTCTTTATATGTTACCACTCGGCGACATAATTAGAGAACATAACATAGATTTCCATAGCTATGCGGATGACACACAACTATATATATCCACTGAACCCAACGATGCAACGGCCATCAATTCCATTACCAACTGCCTGTTGGCAATAAACAAATGGATGAATGATAACTTTCTTAAATTAAATGAAGACAAAACCGAAGTCCTACTATGTGGCCCCAAATCCAAAAGAGAGATGCTTATTAAGAATCTTGGAGGCTTAACCCCCTGTCTTAAACCAGAGGTGACGAGTCTTGGTGTAATCCTGGACTCAGATTTGAATTTCAACTCTCACATTAATAAAGTGACCAAAACAGCTTTCTTTCACCTGAGGAATATAGCAAAGGTACGACCATTCATAAACCAAAATGATGCAGAGAAGTTAATTCATGCTTTTATATCCAGCCGGCTGGACTACTGTAACGCACTTTTCACTGGTCTTCCCAAGAAAACCACTGAAAGACTACAGCTCATTCAAAATTTTGCAGCTAGATTATTAACCAAAACTAAAAGGAGAGAACACATTAGTCCTGTCCTAGCTACTTTACACTGGCTCCATGTTACCTTCAGAATTGACTTTAAGGTCCTTTTCCTCACATACAAAGCTCTACACGGACAAGGACCTAGCTACATTGCTAACTCCTTTATAAACTACACACCAGCTAGAACACTGCGATCATCAAATGCAGGCCTATTAGAGGTCACCAGAAGCAGTCATAAGAAGATTGGTGATTCGGCCTTTGTCAATTACGCCCCAAAACTATGGAACAAATTACCCATAGATATTAGGGAAGCAAACATTCTAGACATTTTTAAAAGACAGCTTAAAACCTACCTTTTTACCGAAGCATTTAAGTAATTTTATCTCAAAAGGGTTTTCCTACTTTTATTAATTATATTATTGTTACTTTTAAGATGCATGTTTAAAGTTGGTTTCTCTCTTGAACAGAGATCTTATTGGGATTTTTATTTTTGTTTGAATTGTTTATCACTTGTATTATTGATTTTATGTAAAGCACCTTGAGCTGCAATTCTTGTATGAAATGTGCTATATAAATAAAGTCTTACTTACTTACTTACTTACTTAAAAAGAAAGAACGCACTGGTGAGCTCAGCAACACCAAAAGACCTGGAAGACCACGGAAAACAACTGTGGTGGATGACAGAAGAATTCTTTCCCTGGTGAAGAAAAACCCCTTCACAACAGTTGGCCAGATCAAGAACACTCTGCAGGAGGTAGGCGTATCTGTGTCAAAGTCAACAATTAAGAGAAGACTTCACCAGAGTAAATACAGAGGGTTCACCACAAGATGTAAACCATTGGTGAGTCTCAAAAACAGGAAGACCAGATTAGAGTTTGCCAAAAAACATCTAAAAGAGCCTGTACAGTTCTGGAACAACATCCTATGGACAGATGAGACCAAGATCAACTTGTACCAGAATGATGGGAAGAGAAGAGTATGGAGAAGGGAAGGAACTGCTCATGATCCAAAGCATACCACCTCATCAGTGAAGCATGGTGGAGGTAGTGTTATGGCGTGGGCATGTATGGCTGCCAATGGAACTGGTTCCCTTGTATTTATCGATGATGTGACTGCTGACAAAAGCAGTAGGATGAATTCTGAAGTGTTTTGGGCAATATTATCTGCTCAGATTCAGCCAAATGCTTCAGAACTCATAGGACGGCGCTTCACAGTGCAGATGGACAATGACCCGAAGCATACTGCGAAAGCAACCAAAGAGTTTTTTAAGGCAAAGAAGTGGAATGTTCTGCAATGGCCAAGTCAATCAGCTGACCTAAATCCAATTGAGCATGCATTTCACTTGCTAAAGACAAAACTGAAGGGAAAATTCCCCAAGAACAAGCAGGAACTGAAGACAGTTGCAGTAGAGGCCTGGCAGAGCATCACCAGGGACGAAACCCAGCGTCTGGTGATGTCTATGGGTTCCAGACTTCAGGCTGTCATTGACTGCAAAGGATTTGCAACCAAGTATTAAAAGTGACAATTAGATTTATGATTATGTTAGTTTGTCCAATTATTTTTGGTCCCTTAAAAAGGGGGGGGCCACATATAAAATGTGTTGTAATTCCTACACCGTTCACCTGCTTTGGATGTAAATACCCTGAAATTAAAGCTGAAAGTCTGCACTTAAAGCACATGTTGATTGTTTCATTTCAAATCCATTGTGGTGGTATACAGAGCCAAAATGATGAAAATTGTGTCAATGTCCAAATATTTATGGACCTGACTGTATAATATTTTCAGTTTCTCAGCCACTTGCTAGACTATGAAGGAACGGAAACCTTGCAAAGTTCATGCCCTGAGTGATCTTTCAGATAACAATGCCATGAGGTTGCGTGAGCTAGTCACCTGACACTGGTTGCTATGGAAGCCCAACTGTGTTCCTCAATGCGTGATGTTGAATAATTAAGGTCCAACACGTCATTATGCAGAGGATTCCCGTACAGGTAAGCACCAGTACTGTTACTACTGTACAATGATGCAACTACAACATTGAATACTTTGAAACTTACATTGATACTACAGACAGCTGGAGAGTTCCTGATGCAGTTTCCTCTCGCGTTCAAAACACGCTTTAGACACTGGGCTTTTTTTGGAATGCTAACCATAACTGTTAAAGTGTTGTATCTTGGTGGCCATAACTTTGTATGTCTCCTGCTTAATGATCTTAACCCGTTAAGGAGTAGCGTCACACATATGTGATTCTGAACATTCCAACCGACTATTTTCCGATAGACAAAAAATAAATGACAAACGCTATAGTATGGCTTCAAAATTTACAATTAGGAGGCTAACAAGTAACACTAGCAGGTAGTAGCATTGCTACGAGTATTATGCTAGGTTGCTAGGTAACGGAAGCTAACTAAAACTAGCTAGCTTCCGTTTTGGAAAAATAACTCGCTCCTTAAAAGGTTAATAACTGTGATAGCACACATGTGGATTTTAGTATCCAAAGTACTGTATGTTTTGACAGACAAGAAACAGCTTATGGTTCTTCCCATTGGCACTTATTTGCTTTTCACAATGTATGCTTCATGTTTGGGCTATCTCGTTGTTATGTTCAGTGACATACAGTTTTGTAAAGCTCTCGGAAGTCGCTTTTGGATCTTTTTTTTAGCAGAAGCGTCTGCTAAATGAATAAATGTAAATGTATGGTCCACCTGTCTACCTCTCCACTTGTCTATCTCTCCACCTGTCTACCTCTCCACCTGTCGGCCTGTCTACCTCTCCACCTGTCTACCTCCCCACCTGTCTATCTCTCCACCTCCCCACCTGTCTATTTCTCCACCTGTCGGCCTGTCTACCTCTCCACCTGTCTAGTTCTCCACCTTCCAGCCTGTCAACCTCTCCACCTGTCTAGTTCTCCACCTGCCGGCCTGTCTACCTCTCCACCTGTCTACCTCTTCACCTGTCTACCTGTCCACCTCTCCATCTGTCTAGTGTCTACCTCTCCTCCTGTCTACCTCTCCACCTGTCTACCTCTCCTCCTGTCTACCTCTCCACCTGTCTACTTCTCCACCTGTCTACCTGTGTACCTCTCCACCTGTCTATATCTCCACCTGTTTACCTCTCCACCTGTCTGCCTTTCCCCTTTTCTACTTCTCCACCTGTCTACCTCTCCACCTGTCTACCTGTCTATATCTCCACCTGTCTACCACTCCACCTCTCCTCCTGTCTACCTATCTATCTGTCTACCTCTCCACCTGTCTACTTCTCCACCTGTCTACCTGTGTACCTCTCCACCTGTCTATATCTCTACCTGTTTACCTCTCCACCTGTATGCCTTTCCCCTTTTCTACTTCTCCTCCTGTCTACCTCTCCACCTGTCTACCTCTCCACCTGTTTACCTCTCCACCTGTCTGCCTTTCCCCTTTTCTACTTCTCCTCCTGTCTACCTCTCCCCCTGTCTACTTCTCCACCTGTCTACCTGTGTACCTCTCCACCTGTCTAAATCTCCACCTGTTTACCTCTCCACCTGTGTACCTCTCCACCTGTCTATATCTCCACCTGTCTACCTCTCCACCTGTCTACCTGTCTATATCTCCACCTGTCTACCTCTCCACCTCTCCTCCTGTCTACCTATCTACCTGTCTACCTCTCCACCCGTCTACCTCTCCACCTGTCTACCTCTCCTCCTGTCTACCTTGCCACCTGTCTGCCTCTCCATCTCTTCACCTGCCTACCTCTCCACCTGTCTACCTCTCCTCCTGTCTACCTTGCCACCTGTCTGCCTCTCCATCTCTTCACCTGCCTACCTCTCCACCTGTCTACCTCTCCACCTGTCTACATGTCTGTATCTCCATCTGTTTACCTCTCCACCTGTCTACCTCTCCCCTTGTCTACTTCTCCACCTGTCTGCCTGTCTACCTCTTGACCTGTCTACCTCTCCAACTGTCTACCTCTCCACCTGTTTACCTCTCCATCTCTCCACCTGCCTGCCTCTCCACCTGTCTACCTCTCCACCTGTTTACCTCTCCACCTGTCTGCCTTTCCCCTTTTCTACTTCTCCTCCTGTCTACCTCTCCACCTGTCTACTTCTCCACCTGTCTACCTGTTTACCTCTCCATCTCTCCACCTGCCTACCTCTCCACCTGTCTGCCTCTCCATCTCTCCACCTGCCTACCTCTCCACCTGTCTACCTTTTTACCTGTCTACCTGTCTATATCTCCGCCTGTCTATATCTCCGCCTGTTTACCTCTCCACCGGTCTACCTCTCCACCTGTCTACCTTTCCCCTTTTGTACTTCTCCACCTGTCTACCTCTCCACCTGTCTACGTTTACATTTTCATTTATTCATTTAGCAGACGCTTTTATCCAAAGCGACTTCCAAGAGAGAGCTTTACTAAAGTGCATAGGTCACTGATCATAACAACGAGATAGCCACAAACATTATGGATAGCCAAAACATGAGCATACATAGTGAAAAAAACTAATAAGTGCCAAAGGGAAGAACCATAAGAGCATGTAGTTAAACAAGTTACAATTAAACAACATGAACCTCAAAAAGTGCAAAAGTGTACCTGTAGAAAAGCAATTAACAGTAAAATATTTCACAGCGAGTACAATAATTTCAAATCAGTTACAACTAACCAACAAGAGCAACAAGTCTCTCAATAAGTCATTGTGATCCTGGAGGAAACTAGCATCAGGTCCAGCAAATCATTCTTAAATACCGTTGTACTCCCGGAACAAGTGCATCTTAAGCCTTTTCTCGAAGGTGGGGAGATAGTCAGTGTCCCTGATGGAAGTGGGGAGTTGATTCCACCATTTGGGGGCCAGACAGGAGAAGAGCTTGGGTTGGGAGCGGGCGTTCTTGAGACGGTTGTCAGAAGAAGACCGTAGGTGGCGGGTGGAGGTGTAAGGCTGTAGGAGAGACTTGATGTAGTCGGGTGCAGTCCCGTTCACCGCTCGGGAGGTCAGTACCAGGGTCTTGAATCTGATACGGGCCGTGATGGGTAGCCAGTGAAGGGAAATGAGGAGCGGGATAACATGGGAGCGTCTGGGTAGGTTGAAGACCAGACGGGCCGCTGCGTTTTGAATCCTCTGGAGAGGGCAGGTTGCGCATGCTGGGAGACCGGCAAGCAGCGAGTTGCAGTCGTCCAACTTTGAGAGGACAAGTGCTTGGACTAGCAGCTGGGTGGAATGCTCAGACAGGTATCTCCTGATCTTCCGGATGTTGTAGAGGGTCAATCTACACGACCGGGAGAATGCAGCAATGTGGGCTGTGAGGGAGAGCTCGTCATCCATGGTAACCCCGAGGTTCCTGGCAGAGGATGAAGGGGTCACCGTCGCAGATCCCAGGGTGATTGATAGATCGTGGGAGATGGAGGGATTGGCCGGGATGATGAGAAGTTCTGTTTTGGCGAGGTTCAGCTGGAGGTGGTGCTTGATCATCCAGGCGGAGATGTCTGTGAGGCAGGCCTCGATCCTAGCTGATCAGTCGGGGGGAACGACAGGTACAGCTGCGTGTCGTCAGCATAGCAGTGGTAGGAGAAGCCATGGAAGGTGATGATTGGTCCAAGTGAGGTGGTGTACAGGGAGAAGAGGAGGGGTCCAAGGACGGATCCCTGTGGGACACCAGTGGAGAGCTGGCGGGGGCCTGACAGTTTGCCTCCCCAGGAGACCTGGTAGGATCTTCCCGACAGGTAGGATGAGATCCACTGAAGTGCAGTGCCAGTGATGCCCATCTCAGAAAGTCTGGCGAGCAGGATCTGATGGTTAACCGTATCAAATTCTGCAGAAAGGTCCAGCAGAATGATGACGGATGACCTTGAAGCCTCTCTGGCAGACTGGAGGGCAGTGGTGACTGAAAGGACGGCAGTTTCTGTGGAGTGGCCAGTCTTGAAACCCGATTGGTTGGGGTCAAGCAGGTTGTTCTGAGAGAGAAAGTTTGACAGTTGGTTAGATACAGCGCGTTCAATTGTTTTTGAAAAGAAGGGTAGCAGTGATACTGGTCTGTAGTTCTGGAGGACGGCTGGGTTAAGGGAGGGTTTTTTGAGTAGAGGGCTAACTCTGGCCTGTTTCCCCTCTGAAGGCAGAGGAGAGACAGGGGAGAGAAAGAGTTTAGACATTTAGTTGGGTCAGTCACAGAGAGTGAGAGGGTGGGAAAGGTGGGTTTAGGGAACCGACTGCTAATGTCGGCGACTTTTTTCTCAAAGAAAGAGGAGAAGTCGTCTGCTGTTAGGGTGGAGGGGGGGGAGGTGGGTTAAGAAGGGTGGAGAAGGTAGAGAAAAGTTTGTGGGGGTTTGAGGCAGAGCTAATTTTGTTCATGAAGTAGTGGGTTTTAGCACAAGTTATGTAAGCAGAGAAGGATGTAAGGAGGGAGTGATACTTATCAAGATCCAGACTGTCTTTGGACTTGCGCCATCTCCTCTCAGCTGCCCAAAGGATGGACCGTTCTTCACGAATAACATCCGTGAGCCACGGGCAGGAGGGAGAAGATCGCGCAGGCCTGGTTGACAGGGGACAGAGAGTGTCGAGTGATGCAGTTAATGTGGATAACAGGGTGTTGGTGGCAGTGTCAGTGGGGTGGGACGTGAACTTGTCAATGGGAGGGAGGGAGGATGTTACAATGGAGGAGAAATGGGAGGGGGATAGGGAGCGGAGGTTGCGCCGGAAAGTTACGAGGGGAGGTTGGAGGGAGAGAGACAGAGAATTGGATAAAGTAGTGATCAGAAATGTGTAGTGGGGTTACAGAGGTTAAGTCAGTGATACAGTTACGTGTCAGGATGAGGTCGAGGTCACCTCGCCCGGTTGAGCGGGGTGAGTGAGAGAAGCAGCTGGAGTTGCCGTGTTCTCTGGGCGGATCCATGTCTGTCAGCGCAAGGGCGTGAAGAGAAGCATGGGATGCAAACGCCGGGATGAAGTCTGCCTTGTTCACAGCAGACTGGCAGTTCCAGAGCCCTATAGAAAGAGAGGGCAGGTGGAGAAGATCTGGATAGGTAGCTAAGGTTAGAAGTGGACCGTATATACTTTGTGACAAATCTACGTCTGCGAGTGCTGTAATGAACAGGAATGCTGAAGAAACACATGCTAGCTATGAATATGTTCTAGGTGGAATAGAATACAAATAGGGTGATACTTATCAGAAGAGGTGATCCGGCCTCGTCGGCCATCCTCGGTGGACTCCCGCAAGTAGACTCCCTGTCTTTGTTCGACCGAGTCTTTGTGCGCCGAGGCTGCCAGACGAGGCTGCCACTGCACTGCGAGCCACCTTAAATATGCAAGGCGCAGCTGACAATGATCCTAATTATGTAAACAAAGCAGGGTCTGCACGGCAGCAAGTACCCTGAAACTCGATCTCTAGCTAGCTACCTATTGACCAATTTAGCTGCTATACCCTTACCCTCTACCCTTGAGACTAAGTTTTAGCTAGACACAATAATGAACAAAGTCTGACTACTCACAGTAAGATGACAATCACAATGTACTCTCAGCAGGACACTGCTGAAGAGTACAGAGCGCCTTCTGCGCTCTGTCTACCTCTCCACCTGTCTACGTCTCCACCTGTCTACGTCGCCACCTGTCTATGTCTCCACCTGTTTATATCTCCACCTGTCTAACTCTCCACCTGTCTACCTGTCTACCTCTCCACCTGTCTATATCTCCACCTGTTTACCTCTCCAACTGTTTACCTCTCCACCTGTCTACCTCGCCACCTGTCTACCTCTCCTCCTGTATACCTCTCCACATGTCTACCTCTCCACCTGTCTACCTCTCCACCTGTCTACCTCTGCTCCTGTCCTTCTCTCCACCTGTCTACCTTAGTCCCCAGGCTGTACTATGTCCGGGGGGATGGTGTATCTGGCTCAGCCCGGCGTGGTCCGCACAGCGGCAATGGAAAGGGTGCTGGCTCCTCTGGCGTCACAGCTCTGTCGCCTGGTGCTGCTGTATGAGAGAGGAGAGGAGAAGACAGGAGAGGAGGAGAGGACAGGAGAGGAGGATGAACTGTTCGCCCTGCTGGAGGGCGCAGCGCAGGCCGTGGCCACGGCAACCAGAAACATGGCCGCCGAGGCCTCAAGGTGAGGTCAGGCTCCGTTCCAAAACCATATACTTCACTATACATACCCTGCCATGCTACAGTATGTAATATGCTCGGGGTGGAGACTGGGGGTATGGGGGGCCAGGGCAGGACTGGTAGAGGGAGGCTGGGGGCCTGGGAGGCTGGGGGGTCAGGGAAGCACTGGTAGAGGGGGGCTGGAGGGCTGTGGGGCCAGGGCAGGACTGGTAGATGAGGTTAGAGTGTTGGGGAGCCTGGTGGAGGGAGAGGAGCCTGGTGGAGACCATGGTGGAGGGAGAGGAGCCTGTCATAGGGTTAGGGTTAGCCCTGTCAATACAACCCTGTCAACATGCTCAACTCTGAATACAACCCTGTCAACATGCTCAACTCTGAATACAACCCTGTCAACATGCTCAACCCTGAATACAACCCTGTCAACATGCTCAACCCTGAATACAACCCTGTCAACATGCTCAACCCTGAATACAACCCTGTCAAAATGCTCAACCCTGAATACAACCCTGTCAACATGCTCAACCCTGAATACAACCCTGTCCCTGACATCTGTCCCTGACCCTGACATCTGACCTTCTCAGGCAAGCAGCAGAGACTCAGGACGACGTCATGAGGGTGGAGATGTTGTCGCAGGTGGAACCAATCATAGTGTCCGGTCAGCACGTGGTCCTGGCGGCGCAGAGACTGAGCATCCAGCCCCGGCTAGCCGAGCACAGAGAGGAGCTTATCAACGCTACGCAGAGCGTGCTGTTGGGCGTGCTCCAGGTATGGTTCCCTCTCTTTGGCTCTCGACGAAGGCGGTCGCATTTTTCTCTCCTCCCCTCCCTGACCTTCCCTGCTTGGCTCTTGTCTTGTCGGTCTCAAGATACTCTCTCATCATGACTCTCCGAAACTAGAAGCATGGAATTAATTAGCTGGTCTCTCAATGCAATTGACACCATCTTCTCGAAGAGAAGCTCGGGTTCGGGGGAACCTTCCTATCCTGACGGGACGTTCGCAGCTGGCTACACGATGGACGCGTGGGCGAATTGGCGTGTCGTGTGTCTAGCGGCGCTTTCCGTGGAGGACGTTGAAGACATCTTCATATTCGGAACCGTGATTACAGGCTTTCTGCTGTTTGGAATAGGCGCTGGCTTTGTATATCGGAAAATCAAGGAAACGGCTGCGGCCATCAAGAGCCCCGTTAGGCTGCCCGACATGATTGATGCGCTGGGCAGAGCTGTTGGAGCTCAGACTGTGAACTTACAACGCAGTATGGATTACAACAGGGATAAGTTTGCGGCTCTGCAAAGGAAGATGGAGGAGATGGAGACCTTCCTGAAGGGTGGACGTGAAAATTGAGTCGCGGCTACTTGTCAAAACAACTACCCCAATCTTATCCACTTTCGGCCCCGTAACCAGCACAGGCCTTGGCCAAGGCCGTTGCTGGAAAACAACTCCCCTGGAGATCTTGCTCTTCCCTTCCCCGCCCCCACCGACATCTGTGGTTTGGTCTCTGCCTGGGTCATGACCAAGGATGTCTCCTTGCCAACACAATCTGCATAGGGAGAATCGGACTGATTGTGGCCTAGGTCGAGGGCGCCAACCCAGACCTACTCACACATTAACTTTCACCTACTACAGATATCACCACCCCCCCACCCCCATCCAACGCCTTCGCCTGCTTGTTTCCCCAGGGTGGCTGGCGGGTCTGTGTCCAGCGCCTACCATGGCTGCAGGTCCGGATGCTGCTTGTCTACCCCCCCCCCCCCACCCCGTTGCAAGTCACGTGTTTTTGTAAATGTTGTTGTGCTTATGTGCTGAGGTTTTTGCCTGTTCCCACACTGTACTCCTCTAGGAGCATTGTCTGGGTGTTGCCTTTTTCTCTCCTCCGCTCTCCTCATGTTATGCTGTAACTTTCTAGTTGGCGCCGAAAATGGCTGCCTAGGTAGGCTCTCCTGCCAAAGTAAATTCCTTGTCTGTGCAAACTTTCATGGCGAATAAACACCAATTCTGATTCTGATGTTCACATTCCTTTAGGAGATGTATACTACTGGGGGGATTTAAACCTGTGACCTGTGACTGTTGTGTTTGTACAATACCATGATCTATTAAAAATACATTTGACCTCATCAATACTGTAGCTGAAGTATTCACAATTGCTGACCTTGTCCTTAAATGTGTAGCACGAGCCCCAAATGCATGTTAGTGTGAACAGAAATCTGCAGATGTGTGTTCATATTTGTAAATGTATGGATATTTGTAAACGTGTAGACAACCCTTTCCAGGGCTCTACAGTGCGAGTATTTCACACGCATTTGCCCTAAAAATAGATATGTGCGAACCAGAATAATTATTTTTAAGCACAGTGTGCGATTACAAACTACCGTAATCTATTTACCTCCATTTAAAAACTCCCCACATTGTCCCACATTTCACAAGTGGCATGTGCCAACACAGTAGAGTTTTATGTGATGATGCAGTCAGAGAGAGAAAGGTGAACAACGCTGGAAAAAAATATCTATGAAATATGTCTCTGGGTTTGGGCTCATAATATATAATCTCTAGTGCTACAACACTATAGGTCGAAGGACAGCAAACAATAAAAAGTTTTTTTTTAATTCCATGAACTGACATGATCATTAACAGTGCATAGATTATAAATGTGCTCAGACTCCTCCCACCCCCCGTCTTCGCAGGTGCTCCAGGTAGAGGATGACTCCTGCGTGAGGAAGGTGGTGTCAGCAGCAGAGGGGGTCCTGGAGAGCCTGGGGGGGGTGTGCTCCAGCAGGGACATGCCCTCCCTGTTCTGCTCCTTCCAGAGCTTCTCTGAGAGGCTGGTGCAGCTGCGTGGCCTGGTCCAGGGGAGGGCTGCTACTTTGCAAGATTCAGGTCTGGCGGAGCAGCTCCACTGCTGCCTGGACACTCTCAGGAAGTGCATCTCCATGCTCCACACTGCCATGGTTACCACCATCACACACCCAGACAGCCTGCAGGTAGAGCAGGGAAGGGCAGTATCTGTATGTCGCTTTGGATTAAAGCATCTGTTATATAAATACAATGTAAATATCTACTGCAGCGCTGAAGGTTCTAGGGGGCCTTCACTGGGTGACTGTGTTGCTAGGCTAGTGTCCTTGTCTGACTGCGTTGCTAGGCTAATGTCCTTGTCTGATTGTGTTGCTAGGCTAATGAACATTTCTGACTGTGTTACCAGGCTAATGTCCATGTCTGACTGTGTTGCCAGGCTCAGGAAGCTAGGAGCTACATCCTGGAGAAGGTGGAAATCACCATCTGTGACATCATCACCACGCTGAAGAGCAAGGGGCCCAGTGCAACACCCAGATCCTGTGGCTTCTACACTGAGAAGAGAGACCGCCTGCTGCACCTCCTGGCCCTCCCAGCCATCTCATCTTCCTCCCCATCCTCACACCAAGGGCTGGACAGCCTGCTGAGGGACCTGGTGTTCCACTGCATGCAAGTGGTGTGCGGCTCCCGCAGAGCCAGCCAGCAGAGGGTGGTGGACCACTGCAGACATGTCCTCCAGCTCTGGGCTGACCAAGCCCAGCTGTTGAGGACTGTCAAGCTTCCTCAAGCTCCTCATGATGAGGAGGATAAGGAGGACGAGGAGGATGAAGAAGATGAGGAGGATGAAGGGATGCGTTGGCAGCAGGTAGAGAGCATCAGCAGGGCCCTGACCCAGCAGGTCCTGCAGCTAGACGCTGCTCTGGTGACAGCTTTGCTTTATCAGGTCCTGGACACCTTCGTAGAGGCAGCAACTGTCTGTGAGTATCTGATGGATGCAGCCAGCAGTGTGAGGGACAGGGAACCTCCACTGGAGGAGTCTGGTGCTCCAGGAGCTTTCTTCCACCTGCAGACATCACTGGAGGACTTCCTGTGCCAGACTGACAGGACCATCCAGGTGGCTGGCTTCCTGTCGGCGTCTGCTGCAGATGCCCAGAGTCTGGAGAATGTGATGAACTCTTCAGCTTGCCTCTACAGACTGAGAGCAGGTTTAGCTTCTCTATCCCTGGAGCTAGATAGCCAATCAAAGAAGAGTGTGGAGGCTGTCCAGAGCCTCATTGGTATGTGCCAGCGCTGGAGGGAGGAGTCGTATCAGCTACAGGATGCATTGTATGATGTCATTGACGTGCGACAGTTCACCAGCCTGGCGGTGGCAGAGATGGACGCTGCTCAGCGTGGGTGTGACTCTGCGTACAAGCAGCAGAGAACAGCACTGTTCAGCGAGCATACGCGTCGCCTAGCCGCTCACCTGGGGCAGGTGCTGCGCTGCGTGAGGAGGTACGTGGGCCGGAGTGACAGCCCCATCTACAGGAACGGCCTGCTGGTTCTGCTCAGGCAGGCAGAGGCCTCTCACACCAAGCTATCTGGTTCCATCACAGACACGAGCTCCGGAACCTGTCTCAACATGGAGGCTTTCTCTGCTTTCTCTCAGAACATCTCCATCGCGATCCGTCAGGTGAAGGTGTTGAGGGAGGGGTTGGACGGCCAGCTGCACCCTCACCTCCTCAGTCCTCTCAGGGTGGGGGCCCGGGCGGCCCAGGTGGTCCCTGAGCCCGGCCCAGACAGACTGGCTCCAGAACCAACCTGGAGAGCGGACTCCACTGGCCTGCATCCTCCTGCCCTGGAGGAGGATAACAGCAGAGGCTCACAAGCTGAAGAGGAGGACTTTGAAGAAATAGTCCAAGCACCACCACCACCTAAGCATAACAAGGCTTATTTTATGGCTCCTGTTGTTTTAAATGACCCAAAACAGATCCCCACCAAGACCTCAGATGTGGACTTGTTGTCCCTCCTGTGTGAAGTTGTGACTGTGACAAGAGAGAAGGACGTGAGCATCCTCAACAGAGCGTGTACCCATGTCCTGGAGTTGTCCAACTGCTATGCTCAAGCTGCGAAAGAATCCCCGGTCTTGGTCACTGCTGCCGATGGTCATATCCTGGGTGCCCTCAGGGTGGAGCTGCTGTCCTTGACCCCTCTGCTGGTGCAGACGGCCCAGGAGACAGCCATGAGCGCCAGGCGCGGCATCAACAGCCTTTACAGACACAGCACAATGTTCACTGACCTGGTCAACAACATGCGGAAAGTCCTTCTGCCAGCAGCTGAACCCTGGTACCACATTATCTCCAGTACTCTTCACACATCAGCCCCCAGTGTTGCTCCGCAGCTGGGCAAGGTGATGAGTCTGTGTGCCAATGCAGTGCAGCTCCTGACTGCATCAGATATACCTGTGAGAGCAGACTGCCAGGAGAGCTTCACCATGCTACACAGCAAACTGAACAAGGCCCACAACCACAGCAGGTACCTGGCAGAGCAGGTCACCTCCCAGACCTGTCAGCCTGACCTGCTGGAGGGGCTGGGGCTGCTGTGGGCTCTGTCACTTCAGGTGCTCCTAGACTCGCTGGATAAGATCCTGGAGTCCCCAGGGGTTAGGGTTAGGGCGTTAAGGCACATAGAGCCTCTGACACCCCAAAAGAGGCTGGCAGCCATGTCTGAGAACTCCCTCAGGGTCCAGGAAGCAGCCAGACTGACTTGCCTGAACTGTAAGAGCAGCTATAAGGTCAAGGTGTTGTCAGAGCTCCAGGATGAGTTAAAGGTCCTGACAGAGACTTACCTGCAGGGGGCGGTGGAGAGCAAGGGGTTGACATCAGGAATTTTACAACTGGCGCAGTCAGAGATCCTAAACAGGCAGCTTCTCATCAGGTTAAGGGTGATGGCTTTACACCTGAACAAGCACAACAAGGAGTATGTGACTGAAATTCAACATGTTGTTGACTTGGCTTATTCCGCTGCCCAGAGCCACAGAGACGATGAACGAGCACAGGAAGTGGAGCGTCAGTTTGAGGAAGCCGCAGAGCTGCTTTTACAGAACATTAAAGCTGCCACCGAGAGGCTCAAAGACTGCTTCAACTACATCCGGGACCCTCGGGCTCGCTCCAGCCTCAGAGCGTTCAGCGACCACCTGTCTTTTCAGATCTCAGATGTGTTGAGCAGAGCCAGGTTGGTAAAGGAGAGCCGCTGCACCTGCGAGACCCTGAGCCTGCAGGTCTTGGTGCAGTGCTGGGCAGCTAAGGCACGCTACATAGCTGAGGAGGTCTGGAAGCTGGATGGGATCCACCCGTGGGTGAAGGACCAGGTCAAGACCAGCCTACAGGGCACAATGCCCAGCAGAAATCCACCCAGGGTAGATGTGAGAGAAGAGGAACATGCGTTACATAGAATAGCTGTGACAACCCAAGCGGTACACAGTCCAGAGATCATGGAGACTGTAGAGATGGATGTAAATGCATCTGTTGTTCCCAAACATGAATCTGCAGTAGAGAAACAACAGGTGGGTGTTTTTTCTGCAGCTGTGGCAGTTCTTACCAAGCAGGTAATACATCTAGTATTTGATTGTTTATTGGGTGTTCTTGCTCATGCCAAGGTTCAACCTATATTCTCTCTCATACATATTCATTTAATGACCTGAAGATAACGACCCGAAGATAACCCTTGTGTTATCTTCAGTCATTGTGACCCACCATCGTATTGCGACAACTTTACCGCATACCAAAACAAAGTGAAGCATTTTCTTTTAACCGTTGGGCTGTCTCAGACCCCCCACATTGCGAAGGTTAAAAGAAAAAATATGTTTTTGTTGGAATGCTGCTTCAGCATTCCAAGTATTGTTCTTTGAATCTTTATTCAAGCATCTTCTTCTTCTTCTTCTATTTCTTCCAAGACACCTTTCAGCGCCTTCAAATCTTCAGCTATTAAAACCGTTCAGCTATCATAAAATTCAGCAGTTTCAGGCCATGGGTGCTATGACTTTTCAGCTTTGTACCTCTTATGCTTGAATTAATATAAATCAATATTCATAATATGTTTAACATGGTTTTCCAATGGAGTTTTCTTTCAAATCCTCTCAAACTTCTTAAAACTTCTTCAACTTCCAAATCCTTCTTCCACAATCTTTCAGCTGGAGCCACCATTTAAACTTTAAAATGTTGACAAAATCCTAAACTATTTTTTAAAAATTCATGTTTTTGATATCTATTCAACTTTTTTTTATATCACTGATTATGTTTCATGAGTTTTTCAAACCGTTTCTGAGATTTACATGGGTTTCTATGTAGAGAGCTAGAGTGAGGCATTGGAATGTTGCGCAAATTCAGAGTGACAGCAGAGTCCGAAACCGTTTGGCACTTTTGCCCTCACGGCCACAATATTAACTTTTCAAGCTTCATTTTGGATCAAAACGATGCCGTGCTTGTGCTGGTCGGACTCATATGGGTATGGAAACCCACAGTTATTTACTTTTTGCGTGAGGAGCCCGAGAGTGAGACAAAGTCTGTCTCAAGCCCCATAGAGACTAATGCAAATGTTGGGACAAATTCGTCAGAGAAAGCAAAAAGAACAAGATTTTGAAACTGCCGGTAGAGTCGTATTTCTGACTGCACAGACATATAAAGGACATCTCTGGTTTCGGCAGAGTCTTGGGCTTCGGAAAATATCCTTATTTTGTGGATTGGACGTATTGTTTGAGGTGTGGATTCTAGCTACATTTCTGTTATTCTCTGCCCTCAGCGCGTTAGCAATCATAGCTGCACCATCACCGTGGCAACGACAGACACGCACCACTCAGTCTCTCACACAGGTGATTTGTATTAGCTGATTAGTGGAGTCACAAGACAGAGTTTGATAGTATTTCAACCTAATACAATTTACAAGAGGTGACTCTGCAGGTGCTGCTAATATCTCTTTTACTACTATTGCTAATGGAACTGTTTTATTCTACTACGCCACTGAGTGCGTTTACTTGACCATGAGAAACCCGATTACTAGCAATTGTCGGTTTATGCCATACGATTACTCCGTTTACATGTGTAATTAGTTATGCGATTACTCAATAAGCGCGTCTACATGATTCTTTTTATCAATCCTTGTATGCTCCACGGACAGAACTTGCACCATCATCCTTCTGCAACAAAGTGTCGCCGTGTCTTCCTGTATCGGCCCTACTGCTGTATGTTTCATTCAATCAACTAGTGATGGGAAGTTCGGATCATTTTACTGATTCGGTTCTTTGAATCTCGTTCAGTAAAATGAACGAATCTTTTTTCGAGTCATTCGTTCATTTCAACGGGGGGGGGGGGGGGGGGGGTGCTATCCGTCCACTGCAAACACGTATCATATTCTCATGTAGGTTAGTGCATGACATGTGCACCAGCAGATACTATTTTAAAAGAAATTCCTGCATTAAAATAATGTATCATGACAGTTTGTATGATGGTCATTTATTATCACACTAGCATTTAATTATCACGGCAAACAATTACACTGCACTAAACTGTAAGTGTAAATGTAAAGTGAAATAACAAAACCAGTCAGTATGATGACTGGAGCGAATATCATTCACGTCTTACTAAAACAGCGGCCACGCGAAAGGGAATGAGGAAACTGTTTCCTACTAAAAAATACAATGCGGGTCACGTGAAAAAATGATCCAAAGACTCGTAGAAAGACCGAGTCGGGAAATGAACGAATCGTTCGTTTCCTCCAGTACAGAGCCTATGCAGGTCACGTGAAAAATGATCCAAAGACTCGTAGAAAGACCGAGTCGGGAAATGAACGAATCGTTCGTTTCCTCTAGCTACCACTACAGAGCCTATGCAGGTCACGTGAAAAATGATCCAAATACTCGTAGAAAGACCGAGTCGGGAAATGAACGAATCGTTAGTTTCCTCTAGCTACCACTACAGAGCCTATGCAGGTCTCGTGAAAAATGATCCAAAGACTCGTAGAAAGACCGAGTCGGGAAATGAACGAATCGTTCGTTTCCTCTAGCTACCACTACAGAGCCTATGCAGGTCACGTGAAAAATGATCCAAATACTCGTACCCCAAGACCGAGTCGGGAAATGAACGAATGATTTGGACGAGCCTATGCAACAGTCCCGATGCGCGGCCACGAGAAAATGAACGAATCACTCTTTGAGAGGACTCGTTACTCCCGAGTCCTTGTAAGGATTCGTTCAAAATGAACGAATCGTTCATGAACGACACATCACTACAATCAACACATTGAAACCTACTAAGAAAGCCGAGTAAACGCACTCAATGGTAGGCTACATCTGCTACTGCTATTATTATCCTAACTATAATTTCAGCTGTTAAGACTATAATATTCTTTTCATGACTAGCTAGCCTAGGCCTACTTCTTCTTCTGTTTAACAGTTCAGCTTTAAGCTTCTCCCGCATTGTATTTCAGCTCTTGTGCATTGTTAGATGATGCAGTTCAGTTTCCACACTGCCTGTTTTGTGTGACTCACACATTTTTTAAATTCATTTCAGCTTGCGGGTATTTTCTCATTTCTGTATTTTCTGCAATTTAAAAAAAATTATTTCATCTTTCAGCATTCCAACGCATTTTCTGCAGGAAATGCCTTTCTAGTTATTATTACACATCTTCTTCTGCCATGGGAGTCTATGGCAGCCCCTAGAACCGTATTGTCAGAAGTTGTGAAACTTGGCACACTCTTTGGGGCCAGTCCCCTCATCAATTTCACCAAGTTTCATGTCTCCCATTCCAACCATCTAGCGCCCCAGTGGGTCAAAGTTGAAGGTGTGTTTACACACGTTACTTTTGAACCATATGCCTCATTTTCCAAAATGAGGTATTGTTGTATTCCCAGGATCAAGACGAGTCCTACGCACTCTATGACGTCATACCCAGTTATATAGATTCTCCGCCATTTTGAATGTTAAGGAAAAGCGTTTTTTCGCTACTCCTCCTACAATTCTTGTCAAATCTTCTTCAAAATTGCCACAGATGATCTTCAGACCAAGCCTCACAAAAGTTATTCCCTGGAGCTTTGATTTTCGCAACCGTTTGTTAGTTACAGCCAATCAAATTGATGTGGCCGCCATTTTGAATTAAACGTTTTTTCGCTACCTCTTCTATACGGTTTGTCCAATCTTCACCAAATTTGGCACAGATCATCTTCAGACCAAGCCTCACAAAATACATCACATGTGTTTTGATTATCTAAGCCTTTTGACTGGAACAGCCAATCAAAGTCGTCAACCAAGCCACCATAAAAGAAGTGAGGTCATATCTCAGCACCTCTTTACTACATTGACACCAAATTTGGTATAAGGACTAGGGACCCTGTTCTAAAGAGGTCCAAAATAGGTCATGCCATTTCACCTCTAGGTGGCGCTGCAATAAGCACAAATTTGGCACCATTTAGCTTCAGATCAAGCCTCACAAACCTTTTCACATTCCAGTAAAGCTGATCAAAGTCGGCGATGAAGATCATATCTCAGGAAATATTCGCTGAATTGACAACAAACTTGGTACAGGTGCTCGGGACCTTGTTTCAAAGAGGTCCACAAAAGGTTGTGTCATCTAACCTCTAAGGGGCGATCCCGTGTCTGACACATATTAAATTGTGATACCAGCTGAATTGATGTGGCCGCCATTTTAAATGAATGAATAAAATGTTTTTGGTGAATACCAAATATTCACCTAATTTGGCACAGATTATCTTCAGACCACAGTCACCTTGACATGTCAAAATAGAACTGAATTACAGCTGTTTAAACTTGGGACAAATCTGACAACCGCTTGCCACAGGAAAAATTCCTTATATTTTTACGCAGTCACTGAAATCTGATTTCCAGCACTGAGAATAGCTCACTAGGATAAATTGGTGTCCTGGCAACGTCAACGTCAGAGGTTCAAATCCAGCTGACAAGCTTGTCATGTCTCTGATTCTCTGTTTAGCGAGACTATAAGCCACTGCAAAGGAAGCCAGGTACACCGCAGTGACTAGATGTCGAAAGTTTCTTCTGGTTTATCTGACCTGCTTGGCCACCACATTGCTGCTTGCAGCTATATTTATTTATTATTTTCTCACCCTAACTCCCCCTCAATTTTTGCACTACATAGACAACGTTGGTGTCAAAATGTTCGTCTTACATTTAGTCATTTAGCAGACGCTCTTATCCAGAGCGACTTACAGTAAGTACAGGGACATTCCCCCGAGGCAAGTAGGGTGAAGTGCCTTGCCCATGGACACAACGTCATTCTGATTACTAGCTCGATTCCCTAACCGCTCAGCCACCTGACTCCCATCTTGGTCCCGATTGCGCTACCCGTGTCTCTGCGAACGTTCCGTTTGACGGTTTAGTGATCATTTAAGTTTTTGTGGCAAAAAGTGAAGCTAACGGTAGCTAAAAAGCTAGCCACAGTCAGAAACGTCAGGACGTCACACGACGCCACAACGTCACACAACGCCACAACGTCACACGACGCGTGCGTTCATAACAAGGCCTGTACTATCAATACAAGCTGTGAGTCAGCAGAGTCCGACTTAATGAACGACAAGTCTGACATAATTTTGCTACTTGCATAGATAGTTACAGCTGAAAAAAATCAGCCCAAGGTAGTGTTATCACAGAAAACATAGCTGGTTACATCCGCGGTGTCTGTTTTTTGTTAGCTAGCTATCTTCCGGGAGGTACTGTACCTGATTCGAGGCATCTTACAGCAACGGGGCTACGAACCATTGCGATACATCCACTGTAAACATTAGCGCATAGTGCCGCCTCTCTCCTCCTCATTAGCATTTAAAGCTACAGACACAGAAATGGCACGTCCTGAGGAAAGCTCATTGTGGGACTGCTCGTAGTGGCTGTAATTATGCACCAAGGCTGATTTTCGGGAAAGAGACTTCAGATACAGTATAAGGGGACCACTAAGGCCTATATAAAAGCACCCAAAACAGCATGTCATGGGACCTTTAAGCTTGAAGCAAGTTACAATTGGGGTGAAGCAATGAGGGAAATGAAACGATAACCCTGTTTCATTTTACACTTCACTCGTAGCATATGAAGTGTAAAAAATTTGCAGCAAACAATGAATGCTTTTAATCTATGCAATCGTTATAAATAATAAGTATGCATACTTAAAACATGCAGAAATATCAGTTGTAAAATGTAAGTAAAAAAACTGACCCATCTGCAGCCAACACAAGCACACCTCACAATTTTCCCAGAAATTGTACCCTCTCTAGTTTTCAGGATTTTTACCCCTTATTTACCTCATAATTGTCATACATGTGTTATATCCCCAGAGTGTGGACCGGGCTGGTCTTCATGCTAGTCCCGGGGCCCCCTCCTTCACCAACACCTCGCTGTTCCTCAAGCAGGACACGGACAGGTGGGACGCTAATGGCAACCGTATTGTCCAGGTGACCAGGGACATGGCTGACAAGATCTACCACATGGCCCAGTACCTCAGAAGGAAAGGACCCATCCCGGTAGGATACCATAGCAAGACACTTTATACCAATAAGATACCTTGGCAACAAATGGCAAACCAGTTAGATAGTGTAGTGTATTTTTTATCAAGAAGACATACTTTATTGCAGTAAATTATCATAGCAAAACGGGGAGATACCTTAGAAACACTTAATTCCTTAGCAACACATTTTATCCTGCTTAGATACCATAGGAACATATTATCTGCCAGTACGATACCATAGCAGCACACTTCATAACTGTCTGATATGTCATTAACACATTGTGTGAAGTCCGTATGCGTTACACGCTAGTTTGCCCTTAGCTGACTACGTACTCCGGTAAGAGAGTAGCCACAACCTTCAGGTGTAGTAGAAACAGGTTTATTGATGTTTAACCTCCAGCAGGTTAACCGAGTGCATTTGGTGCTTGCAGTAGAATAAACATACATTACAAGAAGTATTTGTACATGTTTGTGTGGTTTCTGTAGCATAAACGAAATACAGAATATGACATAAATATACATAATTACATATCAATTATGAATATATAATTCAATATTATGAATTGCTATGCAAACCAACTGAAATAATAATATATTAATACCTGCACTCAGTGTATCAGTAACACCGTAATCACAATGCTGTTACGCTAACTCTAAACTACCAGCGATATCAAAACAATTGGATTTCCAGATCAGCGTCGGAGACAGGCTAGAATAAATCGATGCAACGTATGCGATAAATGACTAGTTATAACAGCTAGTGCTAGTAAACATCAACATGAGGAGAGTAATGCTAGCAATAACATGAAACCATATACTTACATTGGCAGTAACGCACACGGCAACACAACATTAACTTTATGCTAGCATGATATATTGAAAGCACGTCCACTCGTATTAGCAGCTGGTATAAAAAGGAAATGGAAAGTTTGTGCGCGTGCGCAACACCTCAGCCCTAACAGTGACGTGAGCTCACAGTCCAGAATGGAGTTTTCCACACATTGTATACCACACCAATCTTTATACCAGTTAGATACTGTAGCAACACACTTCATACCTTAGAAGCAAATCAAATCATATTATTGTCACTACTCTATACACAAGTGCAAAAGTGGCTGAAAGTCTTGGGTGCAGTTCCAGGCATCATAGCATTATAACAATTACCTTAAATTCTAATTTACATATAAGATGTAAATTGTGGAGATAAATATTAAATGTTGTGGTGACATTCAACTGTTTGTTTACTGTCAGTTGCCACTATGTTATTAGTGCAGAATCGGATGAGTCCAGCCTGAGGCTGATAAATACGGTGCATATATCTACTGTATATATGTATCATTAGCGATCAAGAGTTCAGGAGTTTGATTGCTTGGAGAAAGAAACTGTATGTAGAAATGTAGTCGGCTGGTGCGAGTCCTGATGCTGCGATACCGCCTACCTGATGGTAGCTGTGACAGAAGCCCGTGGCTCAGGTTTGTCCTCCAAGCTTTTTTCCTCACACTGCAGGGTAGGGATGGGCGATATGGCCTAAAATCCATATTGCGATATACATACATTTACATTTAGTCATTTAGCAGACGCTCTTATCCAGAGCGACTTACAGTAAGTACAGGGACATTCCCCCCGAGGCAAGTAGGGTGAAGCGCCTTGCCCAAGGACACAACGTCATTTGGCACGGCCAGGAATCGATCTGACAACCTTCAGATTACTAGCCCAATTCCCTAACCGCTCAGCCAGCTGACTCCCATACATTGCAACCTCTTGCGATAACAATATATATCATGATATATAAATTATAATAGAACCATTTCAGAACAGGTTACAAAGAAAAGCCAAACTGCTGAATGTATTTTTTATTTTTAAGAAAGAAACGTATGTAGTTTTGAGAACATTTATTGTGCAAAACTGTAATTATACAACATAATGTTGCAGATAAATAAAATTCAAGTACACTAGCTGCAGAGACTTTAACAAATAAAAAGCTTAAAGTTTTGAGTTTCTTTCCTTAAGTGCAAACCATTCTAAAAGGCACTACACTTAGTTTAAGTCTTTGGTTCTTAAATGCCACCCAAGATGCAAAGAACATAAAAAACATTTAGGCATGGCTATTTTAAATAAAGAAATTCTTCCAAGTGTAATGCACAGATACTTCAAATGAAAACATAATAAAGTGAAAGCACAATAATTTTTTGGAATAAACCTTTTAGCGGAGCTCGGCATACAATTTTGTCATCTCTGTTTCTGTAAAGTATTTGCGGCTTGGCACCTCGTTTTGTGGATCAATAGCTCTGATCATCGCTTTAAAGCCGCGTCTCTCTACCGTTTGAAAAGGGAACGTCCTTACACAAGTAAACAATTATAGCCCCGGTTATTTTCAATCCATCGCAGGCTCTTCCTACTGTAAGGATTACTTTTGAAAATGACTGTTGGATGGAGGTCTGGATCAGTTCCTGTTTTTTTTTTCTGTCCTGCGTTCTTCGAACTGGATCTTGGGGTTGGCTGCATTGCCTGGCAATGCTGGTATTCAGTGACATGTTTCGTTTTGAGGTGGTAGAACAGATTAGTCGTGTTACCCCTCTTAGCAGTAACTGTTGCCCCACACACTATACAGAGGATAGTGTCGGACGGCTTAAATCTGAATCAAGTCCAAATAATGGATGTTGCACCGGTCTTTTTCACTAGCTCCTCCATTTCGCTTTCAGCCATGGCTACTCAAGATGACGAATACGATGATGCGTTGCAGCCGGTTGCAGCTCGTGGCTCTAAATTTCGCGTAGAGAAAGAATAGAATAGAATTAAAATCTCTAGATTTCCTGGAGGGAGGAAAGTTCACCTCCAATGATATGTCTGGCACAACCCTTTGCAGGGCTTTGTGGTTGAGGGCATTGCTGTTGCCATACCAGGCAGTGATGTAGCCAGTCAGGATGGTCTCCACAGTGCAGGTGTAAAAGCATGTGAGGATATGGCTGTTCATTCCGAACTTCCCCCGCTGTCTCAGGAAGAAGAGACGCTGGTGTGCCTTCTTCACAATGGCCTTGGTGTGAACGGACCTTGTGAGTTCCTCAATGATGTGGACAGCAAGAAACTTGAAGATGTTCACGCTCTCCACCGATGCCCCATTGATGGTGATGGGTCCGTGTTCTCTGTCTTTTCTCCTGAAGTCCAGTGAAAGCTCTTTGGTCTTACTGGTGTTTAGGGAGAGGATGTGCGCCTGACACCAGCGTGTCAGAGTGTGCACCTCCTCTCTGTAGGCGGATTCATTGTTGTCAGTGATAAGACATACCACTGTCGTATCATCAGCAAACTACATTCTGGCACTGGAGCTACAGTGAGGGAAAAGATTATTTGATCCTCTGCTTATTTTGTACGTTTGCCCACTGACAAAGAAATGATCAGTCTGTATTTTTAATGGTAGGTTTAATTGAACAGTGAGAGACAGAATAACAACATGTCAAAATTGTTATAAATTGATTAGCATTTTCCTGAGTGAAATAAGTATTTGACTGCAAAACATGACTTCGTACTTGGTCGCTAAATCCTTGTTGGCAATCACAGAGGTCAGACGTTTCTTGTTGTTGGACTGAAGGTTTGCACACATCTCAGGAGGGATTTGGTCCCACTCCTCTTTGCAGATCTTCTCCAAGTCATTAAGGTTTAGAGGCTGACGTTTGGCAACTCGAACCTTCAGCTTCTTCCACAGATTTTCTATGGGATTAAGGTCTTGAGACTCCGGGGCCTTAATGTGCTTCTTATTGAGCCACTCCTTTGTGTTTTGGGTCGTTATCATCAGTGTTCAAAAGAACGCGTTCATTGAACACTGATGAACTGAACGCAACTTAATGACAAATAATAAATTTGAACGGTGAACACGTTCATATTATAGCTAAAACGTTACGGAATGTTTTCCTTCTTCTGAGGAGAGACGCTGTCTAAATCGAATGCTTGCACCATGTCGTTGCTCAGTGCCCGTAACATTTTCACTATATAGCCTAACCTAAACCAACTAACTCGACTTTGCACTACGTTACCCATGATTCATGGCACACACGTAGACCAAACAAGCAACGTATTCCAAGACAACATCTCTCCGTCTCATAAAAATGGCAAGTGAAAGCAGAGACGCAGACTCAGCGACTACATCTGATCTGATGCACCTTATCATTTTTTAGAGTAAACACACCTTAAAACTATGAAATGAACTGAACTATAAACTAGTTCAGAATTTAAATGGTGAACTATGAACGTGAACGATTAATATTTACTTGTATTGTTGTGGAGACTATGTTCTCTGGTCAGTAATGCTTAGAAGCCACTGTGGTGCATCTGATTAAAATGCCGGAGATGATGTACTGTTCCAAAGTTGTTTTTTTATTGTAAAGTTGAGAGGAATGGTGTTGGTTAGATTTGCCTTTAAGGGTGTGTGTTTGTGTGTGTGTCTGTGTGTGTGTGTGGTTCTGTAAAGAAACAGCATACAACGGATAATTAGCATAATACAATAATAGGCATCTCAACATATATTGCTAGTGAATACCTCACATCAATAATAGCCATATTATTATAACATTCTTGTAACAACGTTACTGCAGTGACACTACTGTCTATACTGTCTGTTGTTCCACGTAGACATACCAGCCGCTAAAACAGCGCGAGTAAACATGTCGCTTGCTGGCAACAACAATTACATAGCATTGCTACAGTAACCACCACTCCGGCATCAGAAAACACATTTAACTGCTACAATACCGTATCTAACAAACACAGACTCATAATGACATAACTAGACATAACAAGAAGCATCAGAAATACTTACATGTACATGAACGCACACAATACAACATTTTTTACTCTCCTCAATAAACTAATGTCCGCACCAGAAACAAGGCAGTCCACTACTCCGCTATTCCCGCCACTGGGTATCGTCAGCGCGAGCATCCCCAAAACTGCACTCCGATTGGCTGTACCAGTGGAGCCATAAGGGGTGCATGCACTAACGGCATGACCCAACAGCAGCGAAAGGGGCTGTTCACGTGCACAGCCTAAGGGCGCAAAACCATCAGTCCTTCGCAACATGTATGAACTGAACTTTGAACTAGTTCATGAGAGGTATGAATGTGCACAACACTGGTTATCATGCACGAATACCCATCCACAACTCATTTCCAATGCCCTGGCTGAGGGAAATGGTAAAAATTGTAAATGGACTGCATTTATATAGCACATTTTTAGACCTTAGCGGCACCCAAAGCGCTTTACAATTTTGCCTCTCATTCACCCATTCATACTCACACTCACACATACCGACAGTATCGATTTTGGTCTCATCTGACCACAACACTTTCACCCAGTTCTCCTCTGAATCATTCAGATGTTCATTGGCAAACTTCAGACAAGCCTGTACATGTGCTTTCTTGAGCAGAGGGACCTTGCAGGCGCTGCAGGATTTCAGTCCTTCACTGTTGGTAACAGTGTTACCAATTGTTTTCTTGGTGACCATGGTCCCAGCTGCCTTGAGATCATTGACAAGATCTTCCCGTGTAGTTCTGGGATGATTCCTCACCGTTCTCATGATCATTGCAACTCCACGAGGTGATATCTTGCATGGAGCCCCAGACCGAGGGAGATTGACAGTTCTTTTGTGTTTCTTCCATTTGCAAATAATTGCACCAACTGTTGTCACATTCTCACCAAGCTGCTTGGCGATGGTCTTGTAGCCCATTCCAGCCTTGTGTAGGTCTACAATATTGTCCATGACATCCATGGACAGTTCTTTGGTCTTGACCATGGTGGAGTTTGGAATCTGATTGATTGCTTCTGTTGACAGGTGTCTTTTATACAAGTTACAAATCTCAGCTTGAATCTCAGCTTGTCACAATAAGACACCGTAAGATACCGTAAGGCACCGTAAGACCCAGTAAGACACAGTTAGGGACAGTAAGATACAGTAAGACACAGCACAACACAGTAAGACACAGCACAACACAGTAAGACACAGACACAGTAAGATACACAAAGACACCGTAAGATACAATAAGACATTGTAAGACACAGTAAGATATGTCGAACGATCGTGTGGGCTCAAGGCGAGTGTGTACTGTTTTGCTTTAATATAACATCGAGATCTTTATAGCAGCAAATGTTTATGGCCTTTTTTGGCAAACATCATATTTTATTGATCACTTATTCCTTTGTTTTTCCCAGTTAACATTTCCTTATAAATAAAACGATCAAGAGCTCTTGCTCGCTTTTATTCCCCCCGTTATCTATAACACACAACATCGCACCTATTGAGAGAGAGTAAGTCTGAACAGCCGAACACTTCAAGACCCTGTTTCGCATAAACACCAGCTGGACACTTTGTGTCAAAATGACTGGTCGCGATCCACCGGGGACTCACCTGAATTCTAGGCGTGTGGCGCTGTGTGAGTCTCTTGGTCTCGAGCGAGGGGCACACAAGGGAGGCGGGACAACGACTGTCTTTTCAAATTTTTATTATCAGAATAAAAGAAAGCAATACAAAAGAAAAATAAAAGCTAGCCTCCTTGATTGAGGACGACCGGAGAAAATAACAAAACGCGGACCTAAAGCCACTTGTAAAACAAAAGTATCAAATGGTCAGAACAACTCACAAAACTTTTGACTATCAGACTATGAACAGGCTCTGAAAGACTATCACACAGGCTGGCACTGAACAAGAGTCAGACTGCGACTGCGACTCAGACTGCTTCTCCACCTCTAATTTCTCATTCTTATTAGTTTCAATACTGGTGGCCCGTCTAGATTTTGGGCTGTGCCATGACGCACCTATCCATTTATCATACATTTTTCCTGCACTCTCCAAAAGGTCAAGTGTGTTTTTTTGCAAGCATTTCTTAGTCACATCCTCTGCAACTGCCATACCGTAACATTCTGCCTCAAACCTCTAACAATTAGCATTTAACCTGTCTATTTCAAAATGCACATCTACAAAGTATTTTTAATTCAAAATGAAAAGGTAAAAAGGCTCTAAAAACATCTTGCAAGCTATTTTCTAACATCTCTTAAAACATATGCAAGCCATTTACATTTATGCATTTAGCAGACGCTTCTATCCAAAGCGACTTCCAAGAGAGTTTTACAAAAGTGCATAGGTCACTGATCATAACAACGAGCCCCAAACATTGCGGGTAGCCAAACATGAAGCATACATTGTGAAACCAAATAAGTCCCAAAGGGAAGAACAATAAGAGCATGTAGTTAAACAAGTTACAATTAAACAGCAAGAACCTCAAAAAATGCAAGTGTACCTGTGAAAAAAAAGCAACAATAATATATTTCACTGCGAGTACAATCATTTTAAGACAGTTACAACAAATCAACAAGAGCAACAAGTCTCTCAATAAGAGACATTGTGATCCTGGAGGAAACTAACATCAGGTCCAGCCAATCATTTCTAAGTGCCGTTGTACTCCCGGAACAAGTGCGTCTTGAGCCTTTTCTTGAAGATGGGGAGACAGTCAGTGTCCCTGATGGAGGTGGGGAGTTTATTCCACCATTGGGGGGCCAGACAGGAGAAGAGCTTGTGTTGGGACCGGGCGCTCTTGAGCTTCGACTAGGGTTCCTAAAATACATTTGCCAATGCACATTTTATCTAGTAAAACATATGCGTATGCAAGATCAAAACTTTCTTGAAAATGCAAACTCGATATACGCATGCAAGGAATTAATGCAAAACCTTTATATATGTATGCAAGGAATAAAATAAAAAATGTTATATATGTATGCAAGCGAATTCTAAGACTTTTTAATGCACAACTTTGATATACGTATGCAAAAAGTCAAAACACATTTATGCCAAATGCACACCTTTCTATAATAAGCATCACTCTTTTTTTTCATCATTTCTCCAAAGTCCATCAAACAAAGGCTCCTTTAGGAGCATTCGACAGATACCTTAGCATGACATTCAATTCCTGAGCAACACACTTCATACCTTAGCAACACACATTACCAGTAAGACATCATAGCAACACACTTTATACTGGTTAGATACAGTAGCAACACACTCTGTACCAGTAAGAAACTTTACAACCCCCCCCCCCCCCCCCCCTCCTGCCACCACACACACACACACCATATCAGTTCACCACACCTTGCAGGTCAAACCCCTTTTTACTCCCTTTCTCAGAACAAAGAGGTATTTGTTGACACAGCCAGAGCAGTGGTGGATGACTGCCAGTCCGTAACCGAGTTTGTGAGAGTGATTGCTGACCACTGCTTGGACCTGCAGAGCTCTGCAGAGCTGTCCCTCATTCTGGAGCAGATCCTCACTATCTCCAGCCAGCTCAGCATCATCTCCAGGTAGGTTAGCATCATTTCCAGGTAGGTTAGCATCATCTCCAGGTAGGTCAACTTCATTTCCAGGTAGGTTATCATCATCTCCAGGTAGGTTAGCATCATTTCCAGGTAAGAGACAAAATCTCCAGGACTTCCATCATTTTCAGGTAGGAAGTACAGGGCACGACATTAAGGCTTGTCCGCTTGTCCGGGACAAGTTTTAACTTGTCCTACTGGACAAGTTAAAACTCAAACAAAATAAAATGCCATGTTACTTCACGTTATATGCCACTCATTACGTCTATTTTATCTATTTTATTTTATCGAATTCTGCATTAGCAAAACACAAAAAAGTGGCTTTGTCCCAGATCTCTGCAGACCGTGCAGCTAATTTAATGCTCAACACTTGAAACGGGGCTTATTACTTGATTACTTAAATACCGTGAATTGCTAAAGTAGGCAAATGGCTGGTAGAACATAACATTTCATAATAATTTCAGTAAATCAAACAGCTGCAAGACCAAGTGAAATGTTATTTACAGCTAGCAAACTAACATTAGCTAGCATCGCTAACAACATGCACCTGGACTCCCCAGCATCCTACGCCAGGATCCTGTTTGTGGACTTCAGCTCTGCCTTCAATACCATCATCCCCGCCCTGCTTCAGGACAAGCTCTCCCAGCTGAACGTGCCTGATTCCACCTGCAGGTGGATCACAGACTTCCTGTCTGACAGGAAGTCTGTGTGTTGAGCTGGGTACACACGTCTCTGACTCCCGGTCCATCAGCACCGGATCTCCTCAGGGCTGCATCCTTTCTCTTCTGTTCTTCTCCCTGTACACCAACAGCTGCATCTCCACTCATCCGTCCGTCAAACTCCTGAAGTTTGCGGACAACACCACCCTCATTGGGCTCATCTCTGGTGGAGACGAGTCTGATTATAGGTGGGAAGCGGACAACCTGGTGACCTGTTGCAGCTAGAACAACCTAGAGCTCAATGCTCTCAAGACAGTGGAGATGGTTGTGGACTTCAGGAAGAACACAGCCCTACTCACCCCCATCACCGTGTGTGACTCCCCAGTCAACACTGTGGAGTCCTTCCGCTTCCTGGGCACTATCCTCTCCCAGGACCTCAAGTGGGAGCTGAACATAAGCTCCCTCACCAAGAAAGCACAACAGAGGATATACTTTTTTTACATTTTTAGTCATTTAGCAGACGCTCTTATCCACAGCGACTTACAGTAAGTACAGGGACATTCCCCCCGAAGCAAGTAGGGTAAAAGTGCCCAAGGACACAACGTCATTTGGCACGTCCGGGAATCGAACCAACAACCTTCTGATTACTAGCCTGACTCCCTCACCGCTCAGCCATCTGACTCTCTACTTCCTACGGCAAAATCAACTTAAAATCAACTGTTAGTCTAATTTCTTTCACTCCAAAAAACCTTTTCTGTTTTTAAGTTTAAGACCTACCGGAGTCAGGTGGCTGAGCGGTGAGGGAATCGGGCTAGTAATCCGAAGGTTGCCAGTTCGATTCCCGGTCATGCCAACTGACGTTGTGTCCTTGGGCAAGGCACTTCACCCTACTTGCCTCGGGGGAATGTCCCTGTACTTACTGTAAGTCGCTCTGGATAAGAGCGTCTGCTAAATGACTAAATGTAAATGTAATATTGTTTTAGTTTCTGTATTTTACCAAATCACACCTCTTTTTATCAAAGATATGATAAAAGCTATTTTCATTATGCCAAACCAGAATCTGTATGTTCTTAAATGAAATATAGACCAAATAATGTTCTTAATGTAGCTATTAACCCAAAAAAATTCCCAACTATATTTTCTATAAAGGTCAGATAGGTAGAACTTCATCACTCGTTTTGCTGCAGTTCAAAACGAGCCAATTAGCTCAAACCATCATAACCACAACATAACATCAGACTTGATGAGTCTTCCCAAATTATTTCAGAACTGAATGTTATAATAACCCTCTTCATGCACTAATACCATTTATTAATACAACATTATCACAGCCTAACTTTTTATCCCAAACAGTATGTCAGGCTCTGATAAAACTCTCAAATAAAACTTAAAACCAAATTACAATTAAACTCCAAATAAAAATACATGTAGTTTTTTCTCTTGCTCATTTTTAACCAAATTACATCTAATATCTTTATCAAAACTCTTAAAAACCGTAGATTTTACTATTTTGACTTAAAATTTCAATGGGTCCTCAACGGTCCTCACTGTTGTTTGTGCTTACGCATCAAACGGCAGCGCAGACTACCCACCCTTTTTGGAGTCTCTGGGGGGGGGTGCTGGAAAGCGCTCCTCCCGGAGATTCCCTCGTCCTCCTGGGGGACTTCAATGCTCATGTGGGCAATGACAGTGAGACCTGGAGGGACGTGATTGGGAGGAACGGCCCCCCCGATCTGAACCCGAGCGGTGTTTTGTTGTTGGACTTCTGTGCTCGACACGGCTTGTCCATAAAGAACACCATGTTCAAGCATAAGGGTGTCCATATGTGCACTTGGCACCAGGACACCCGAGCTCTTAGTTCGATGATAGACTTTGTAGTCGTGTCGTCGGATCTGAGGCCGAATGTCTTGAACACTTGGGTGAGGAGAGGGGCGGAGCTGCCCTGGGACCCGGTGGTGGACGCCGGAGGTGAGGGATGCCGTCAAGCTGAAGAAGGAGGCCTATCGGACTGGTAGGACTCCAGAAGCAGCTGATGTGCACCTGCAGGCCAAGCGGAAGGTGGCTCTGGCGGTCGCGGAGGCAAAAACCCGGGCGTGGGAGGAGTTCGGCGAGGCCATGGAGAATGACTTCCGAATAACTTCGAAAAGGTTCTGGACCACCATCCGGCGATTCAGGAGGGGGAAGCAGTACACTGTCAACGCTGTATATGGTGGGGATGGTGCGCTGCTGACCTCGACGGGGGACGTCCTGGATCGGTGGAAGGAATACTTTGAAGACCTCCTTAATTCCACCAACACGCGACGTGGAGGCAGAGTCTGGGGACATCGGGGGGGCCCTTCTATCTCTGGGGCTGAGGTCGCCGAGGTGGTTAAAAAGCTCTGCGGTGGCAGGGCCCCTGGGGTGGATAAGGTCCGCCCGGAGTTCCTTAAGGCTGTCACGGCTCACACACACAGACGTGACAAAGGCTCTGGATGTTGTAGGGCTGTCTTGGTTGACACAACTTTGCAACATCGTGTGGACATCGGGGACAGTGCCTCTGGACTGGCAGACCGGGGTGGTGGTTCCCCTCTTTAAAAAGGGGGGCCGGAGGGTGTGCTCCAACTTTAGGGGGATCACACTCCTCAGCCTCCCTGGGAAAGTCTATTCAAGGATCCTGGAGAGGAGGGTCCGTCGGATAGTCGAACCTCGGATTCAGGAGGAGCAATGTGGTTTTCGTCCTGGCCGTGGAACAGTGGACCAGCTCTACACCCTCGGCAGGGTCCTGGAGGGTGCATGGGAGTTCGCCCAACCAGTCTACACATGTTTTGTGAATTTGGAAAAGGCGTTCGACCGTGTCCCTCGGGGGCTCATGTGGGGGGTGCTCCGGGAGTACGGGGTACCGGATTCCCTGATCGGGGCTGTTCGGTCCCTGTACGGCCGGTGCCAGAGTTTGGTCCGCATTGCCGGTAGTAAGTCGGTGAGGGTTGGGCTCCGCCAGGGTGAGGGTTGGGCTCCGCCAGGGCTGCCCTTTGTCACCGATTCTGTTCATAACTTATATGGACAAAATTTCTAGGCACATCCAGGGCGTTGAGGGGGTCCGGTTTGGTGGCCTCAGGATCGGGTCGCTGCTTTTTGCAGATGATGTGGTCCTGTTGGCGTCATCGGGCCTTCATGACCTTCAGCTCTCACTGGAGCGGTTCGCAACCAAATGCGAAGTGGCTGGGATGGGAATCAGCACCTCCAAATCTGAGGCCATGGTTATCGACCGTAGAAGGGTGGAGTGCAATCTCCGGGTTGGGGAGGAGATCTTGTCCCAAGCGGTGGAGTTCAAGTATCTCGGGGTCTTGTTCACGAGTGAGGGAAGGATGGAGCGCGAGATCGACAGGCGGATCGGTGCGGCGTCCGCAGTGATGCGGGCTCTGCATCGGTCCGTCGTGGTGAAGAAGGAGCTGAGTCAAAAGGAGAAGCTCTCTATTTACCAGTCGATCTACGTTCCTACCCTCACCTATGGTCACGAACTGTGGGTAGTGACCGAAAGAACGAGATCGCGAATACAAGCGGCCGAAATGAGTTTTCTCTGCAGGGTGTCTGGGCTCTCCCTTAGAGATAGGGTGAGAAGCTCGGTCATCCGGGAGGGGCTCAGAGTAGAACCGCTGCTCCTCCGCGTCGAGAGGGGCCAGTTGAGGTGGCTCGGGCATCTGATAAGGATGCCTCCTGGACGCCTCCCTGGTGAGGTGTTCTGGGCACGTCCCACTGGGAAGAGGCCCAGGGGAAGACCCAGGACACGCTGGAGGGACTATGTCTCTCAGCTGGCCTGGGAACGCCTCGGGGTCCCCCAGGAAGAGCTGGTGGAAGTGGCCGTGGAGAGGGAAGTCTGGGCTTCCCTGCTTAGGTTACTGCCCCCGCAACCCGACCCCCGGAAAAGTGGCAGATGATGGATGGATGGATGAACTTAAAATGTATATTCATAGTTTCCTCTTCAAAACATCAGTGTTTAAACCAATCATCTCTTCACATCCACAAAACGTTCTTGTTTCATTTCATAACCTTCCATGATCCTCTCTAAACCAATCTTTTATGTAACTTTCTAATCGCTTCCTCATAATTTTTCACATACATTTCCTCAAACCATTCTTTGACCAACACAGCTGGTTGGCGTTTACCGTCTATTCACTTAATTTCGCTCTAGTATAACTCTTCCAATTGTATTAGAACCAATTTATAAACCAGGGGTATACCCTCTGGGATCACCTTTGTAAGATCTCAACGTAATGGGACTCTTTTAGCCCCCACCTTTCTCCATCTCTCCTCTGGATTTCTGTAACTTCTTGGTCAAAGAAAAGAAAAAACACCACACTCCTCTCTATTTTTATTCAACTCAATCTGACTCCACGCAAATATTGCAAGTTCAGGGACTCTAACCCTTGGAGAGAACTCTAACCTCTCCTTTTTTATAAACACAGAACAAGTTCAGGGACTCTAACCCTTAGAGAGGACTCTAACCTCTCCTTTTTTATAAACACAAAACAAGTTCAGGGACTCTAACCCTCTTGGAGAGGACTCTAACCTCTCCTTGACAAAGACAAAACGCGTATAGGGACTCTCACCCTCTTGTAAAGGAATCTAACCTCTCCTTGACAAAGACAAAACACGTGTAGGGACTCTCACCCTTTTGGAGAGGACTCTAACCTCTCCTTGACAAAGACAAAACACAAAAAGGGTTGATTTCGTTTGACTTGGTACGATGAAACATAGTAATCGTCTAAATTTGGTTCTCAGTTCCGAATAGCAGTACTTTTTTAACCCGTTAAGGAGTAGCGTCGCACATATGAGATTGTTCGAATGCGGGTCTCACTGAACATTCCAACCGACTATTTTCCAATAGACAAAAACTGTATGACAAACGAAAAAACTACAAAACTATAGTATGACTTCAAAATTTACAATTAGGAGGCTAACAAGTAACACTAGCAGGTAGTAGCATTGCTACGAGTATTATTCTAGGTTGCTAGGTAACGGAAGCTAACAAAAGCTAGCTAGCTTCCGTTTTGGAAAAATAACTCACTCTGGTGGAAGCGTCGGAAATATTTAGAACTCACGCATCTAAGGGTTAACAGGTGTCTGCTTACCTTTTTTATATTGAGGCGCGCCCGACGATTACGTCTGCCTCCTCGTACCGGTGTATGGGTCTCTCTCCTGATCTGTCGGTCGGGCCGGAACCCTCTGGACTCTCTCTTTTCAGCGTCAGGGTCACCATTTGAAGGATTTAAATTCTTTGTGTCTATTCCAATATGTAATGATGGTATTCAATGATACAAGTCTGCGTTCCAGAAAGAGTGGTCTGGAGTCGCAGAGGTCCGATAATATCAGCTTTAATGCAGCAGTTGGAAATCAACAACTACTGAGCTCTGGGGTTGTCTACGTTTTCCTACCCGCAATCTGTCCCTGCCCCAGCATATATTATACAGTGCAGTAAAACATAAACACAAGAAGAGGGTTGAGCTTGTTCTCCTGTGCAGCAGGGAGTTGTTCTTGCCTACGCGTCCCACCTGCTCGGGTGCCGTCTCCACCCGGTTTCAAGGTTGTTTCTGAAAATGAAGAGATAGAGACACAAAATACAGCCTTTTTCCCACACTCTGTGGTCGAAAACTCGTTTGGATTGTTCCTCTTTCTCCGCCCGCACCCCTGACTCCCCCCCGCCCTGTGTGAGACACAATGTTTAAGCCTGAGCACACTTCGAAGTTCATAAGACAGAACTTTAATAAGCACAATGCATAACTTTAATAAGCACAATATATTCTTTAATAGTTAGACCTCATATTTAGGATTCCTCCATCAGGAGGAACCCTATTGGTATTGTCGGTATTATTATTATTCTTGTAATTTATCTCATGAACTCATTGGTAAAAAGTTTGGTATATTGATACAACATTCCACAACTAACGCACAAACAAAGACCCACATCAGATCATAGGGTGCGCCACAGGCCACTCCCAAATGTCCACTTTTCAGAGTAATGGCATTTCCACCCCATTGCTCCAATTCTTCTGAAACTTGGTGTACATGCCTCATTTGCCATGAGGATCAAAAAAGCCTCAAGGACCCATAAGGTCCATGATGGATTTTCCTGTACATGGATAATTTGGGAAAACCTTCAAAATCGATCTCCTCTTACAAAAAAGGTCAAATTGACTTGAAATGTTGTACAAATATGTATCATTGACGTATTTAAAAACGTTATTTAAGACAGTTGATTCAAATACAAAATGACTGAAAGGGATGTATTTATGTAAATGTACACACTGCCTCAATATATAGACAGGACCAATACCTCACGCCACAAAAACAGTTTCTTCCCTTCCGCTGTTGGCCTCTTCAACAAGGCCAAGGGACCACACTGACTCTGATGACTTCCTGCTTAAAACACACTGCTTTTTGCACTGCATTACAAAATTGTATCTTGTACATTTGTATTTTTTGTAATATTTGTATTTTTGTATTTTTACATTGTAATTTACGGCAATTTATATTTTATTGTATATTTTATTTAATTATAATCCCACTTAGTACTGCTAGTTTATGTACCCTTAGTATAGATAGTCCACATATTTAAATTTTAGGTCCCTATATGTTTATTGTATGCACCTTCCTGCCAAAGCAAATTCCTTGTCTGTGCAAACTTTCATGGCGAATAAATCCCATTCTGATTCTGATTCTGATATGTTTGTGTCACTAAATCAAATGTCATTTTGAATGATGGTTTTCAAACCTAATAGGCTTTAAGGTGACATCCCCCCTGAAGTACCCTGCAAAGTTCCACCTTGATATGTGAAAATATGACTGAATTACAGCTGTTTGAGCTTGGACCAAATCTGACAATGCTTGCCTTAGGAGAAACATCTTATTTTATTATCCAGTTACTGAACATGGCAAAGTCCAGATCTGGGAATGGCTCATTTGGACAGAACGGTTTCTAGTCTTCCGGTCAATCATCCGGTTGTAAAACATAGCAATGAGTGTTTATTTGAGCCCATTACAACACTCCGATCATCTGTTTAGTGAGACTGTGTAAACCACTGCAAAACAAGCCAGGTTCACCACAGTAGCTATCTACTTGTAGTCTACGCATGGTACTGTCAGATTCACAACCGAGTTAGCTTTAATGAAGTATATTGATTGTTCAGGTGGATCCCTTGCCTGTTGCGAAAATTAATTTCAGTAACCTAAGCCAGGACAAATCGACACTGATGCTAGGCATGATTTGAAATTCCCTTCCATGACAAGTTATGGCACCCCAAACAACCTTTTTAAAGCACTACGAGTAACCTATTCTTTACAGCAGCAACCCAGTCATCCCGTTGTCCCGTTTTTATGTCCCATATATAAATAAGACTAAATTACAGCTGTTTGAACTTTAACCAAATGTGACAATGCTTGCCATTGGAGAAATGTCTTATTTTCTGATACAAAAACTGAACGATTACATGCCTAAGTCTGTTTTTGTTTTGTTTTTTCTGACAGAAATTACAGTTTCAAGTCTTCTGGTTAATCCCAGTGTAACTATCTATTATGTCAAAAAAATTTTTTTTTGTCATTTTGAAGGAGGAATCCGCCATTGCTGCTTGCAGCTATATTTAATTAATATTCCTATATGTTTAATGTATGCACCTTCCTGCCAAAGCAAATTCCTTGTCTGTGCAAACTTTCATGGCAATTAAAACCTATTCTGATTCTGATTAAAACCCATTAAGACATTGACTAACTCAACTTCAGTAGGCTATCCTCAGTATCTGCAAGCTAGCTAAATTTATACTATATCTAAAATAATTTTGTAGATATAACAATGAATTTTGCCACTAAATGTTGGTGTTTTCTAAAATGTTTTCTACAATTTCATTTTCTACCCGGCCGAGGCTGATTTACCAAGGGTTCCTTGTATACTTTACAGTTGAATATTAGATGATATTTAAATACGTACATTTATCCGATACAAATGCTGCTGATGCTTGCTAGGTACACAGCTGCCAACGCTAGCAAGCTAACGTCAATACAAAAAAAAATATATATATATAAAATGAGAAATCTTTAACCGGACAAGTGACTTTTGTGCATGGACAAGTGAAACGTTAATGTACTTGTCCAAAGGACAAGTTCCTTAAAAAGTTAATGTCGAGCCCTGAAGTATCATCTTCAGATAGGGGGTATCATCTCCAGGTAGGAGGTATCATCTCCAGGTAGGAGGTATCATCTCCAGGTAGGAGGTATCATCTCCAGGTAGGAAGTATCATCTCCAGGTAGGAAGTATCATCTCCAGGTAGGAAGTATCATCTCCAGGTAGGAAGTATCATCTCCAGGTAGGAGGCATCATCTCCATTGTTAATTTTATTACCTTTGAAGCTTTTCAGAAACCATAACTCACCATATGAAATAGTTTTTCAACTAAACTCTGTCCCAGAGCCGCTGCTAAGATTCTGGCCAATGCTACGGTCATACAGAAAGAATCCAATGTGAAATTGAGTTACATGTCAATAGGAACACAAGGACATTATCTAATATGTATAATGTATTTTATCATGTCAGTATATGTATTTAATATAATATTACTAATAATCATATTATTGTTATTACTGTTGATAATAATGGTATTCATGCTTACATTATTATGGTTATGTAACATATGTTTATTTATTTTCAAGTGTGAATGCCTTGACTCCAGGCAGCAAATCGTCAGATGAGATTCTGGTGAAGAACGCCCAGAACCTGCTGCATACGCTCCTGCAGGGCCTCCACGCTGCAGAAACAGCCTGCATCAAGGTACCGTAATACAGCTACAAGCAAGAAACCATAGTCTCTACGAGCCATAACAAGGTCCCATAATATTTCTAAAAGCCACAGCAAAGTACAGTAATACCTCTACTTGTAAAGAGCAGGAGGCTGGCCAACCGTGCTGTGTTGTGACTCTATGTGGTTGTGTGCAGCAGGGCCTGATGCCAGCTGTTCCAGGGTCAGACGGGGCTGTGTTGTGACTCTATGTGGTTGTGTGCAGCAGGGCCTGATGCTGGCTGTTCCAGGGTCAGACGGGGTTGAGGCTGCAGCTCTGTGTGTTGTGACTCTGTGCTTGTGTGCAGCAGGGCCTGATGCCAGCTGTTCCAGGGTCAGACGGGGCTGTGTTGTGACTCTGTGCTTGTGTGCAGCAGGGCCTGATGCCGGCTGTTCCAGGGTCAGACGGGGCTGAGGCTGCAGCTCTGTGCTTCCAGTGGAGGAGGAAGCTGCAGCAGCATCAGGCTCAGCAGCAGGCCAGCCCTGACACAGACGACCTGGGGCTGAGGAGGACAGCCTCCCACCCCGGGCCCCCCAGCCTGGCCCCCCGCCTGGCCCCCTAAACATGGGCCCACACCTGGCCCCCCAGCCTGGCCCCCTAACCCTGGCCCCCTGCCTGGCCTCCAGCCCTTCTCACTTCAAGAATTCCTATACCACCATACACTGGATGTTTACATCTTAAGCATTATGTACAAAAGATGCTCCACTACAAAGATAAGACCACATCTCAGCCTGTAGCTGATTTAATAACTGGTACATTATGTACGCATGGTTCAATCTAGTATGTTATCAGGTATCAGTATATTGTGGAATGCACACCAGACACTGTTTTGCACCTGGATTATAATCGGTGGGATCACAAGGGGCATCATTAATCAAATATTACTTCGATTAGCTGCAGGCCAACACTTTACATTCAAGTTACCTTAACTACCATAGGTTACATTGGAACTCTTAAAAGTAAAAAACAAACATCATCTTCCGCTAATCTGGGGTTTGGTCCTGGTGGCAGCAGGCTAAACGGGGTGTTCCAGACATCCCTCTCGACAGCAACGCTTTCCAGTTCCTCCTGGATCCTGAGGCGGTCCCAGGCCAGATGAGCTATATATTCCCTCCATCGAGTTCTGGGTCTACCCTGGGGTCTCCTTCCAGTTCTGGGTCTACCCTGGGGTCTCCTTCCAGTTCTGGGTCTACCCTGGGGTCTCCTTCCAGTTGGACGTATCTGGAAAACCTCGAGAGGACGGCAGTCAGGAGGCATCCAAGTCAGATGAACCACTGCCTGCTTTTGGATGCAAAGGAGCAGCAACTCGACTCTAAGCTCCCTCCAGATGTCCAAGATCCTCCCCCTGTCTCTAAGGCTGAGGCCAGCCACCCTACGGAAGAACCTCACTCCTCCCAGTCTCTAAGGCTGAGGCCAGCCACCCTACGGAAGAACCTAATTTCGGCTACTTGTATTCGCAATCTGGTTCTTTTGGTCATTACCCAAAGCTCATGACCATAAGTGAGGGTTGGAATGTAGATCAACTGGTAAGCTTCGTCATCCGGCTTCGTCATCCGGCTCAGCTCCCTCTTTGCCACGGTCTGGTACAACGCTTGCATCACTGCTGAAGTTTTCAGACTCAGTCTCCTCCACCGAGGGCATGGAGCTCGGGAGCTCTTTCCACAGCCCGACAATATCCCCTTGTCCGGGTGCAGGTTAATACAAAAGTGTAAGAAGGCACAGTATGGGGGAAGGGTGTTAGGGGTAAGTGGTGGTTGTAAAGGAGCAGTTGAAAGTTGTTACCAAAACAAGCTCCCCCATCCCAGGTTTCACTGTATGTGATTACATAACTAGTATGAACCTACAATGTTGTTACTGCAATGTTGGTACTGAAGAGGTCTGTCATTAAGCACTGATCAATTAACAATAATAAAGATGACAAATAATGATTTCTATATTACTTTTATACTGTTTTGAATGTTCTGAATACAATAAACAATGTTTGATCTATACCCTGCTATATTATCTCATGAGAACATGACCTTTTGTCATGTCCAGGAGAGAAATATGCCTATCTATGAATTATGTTGCTTGTATCATTGGCAAACTTATGCTGTTTGCTAAAGCTTGCTTATGCCTGCATAGCCATGAGGTAGTCCTTTTTTAGGATGCGACAAGGAAATGTCTTTGACACTAGATTGTAGGTCAGCTTCAACTAGGTTGATGCTCAGCTTAAGTGTATCAGACACCTGCACCGTACAGATCTGGAATAAATACTTAAATTTTCTCTTGAAATTGTATTTGGCAACTGACTTCATTGACTTGGTACACCAATAGGGTAGACTAAGAGACTTCTTCAGTACTATAGATATTGCTATGCAATTACATGGTAGTTAATGTAACTTTCATGTAAATGGTTGCTATGCAGTTATATGGCAGTTAATATTGGCTTAACCCTCGTGCTGCCTTCGGGTCACATGACCCAAAGGTTCATAACGAACCATCGTTGTGTTTACCCAATACAAAAACAAATAAAAATAATTGTATTTTAACCTTCGCAATGTGGGGGGTCTGAGACAGCCCAACGGTTAAAAGAAAATGCTTCACTTTGTTTTTGTATACGGTAAAGTTGTCGCAATACGACGGTGGGTCACAATGACTGATGGGTCAGAATGACCCGAAGATAACACAAGGGTTAATGTAGTGATGCAATGTAGTTAGATGATGGTTAGTGTAACCTTAATGTAAAGCATTGACATATTTAATAAACAACAACCCAAAACACCTATAAGTTTATTTAAGACACACGGAAAAGGCAGCAAGACATGATGAGCTCCTCTTGGAACCATGATGTCTACAAACTGAACAGAAAAATAAAACGTTACAACATTCATAAAAAGCACAGCATTTGATACAAAACAAAGCTTTTAAAGGGTGACATTGTCAGAATAGAAATGACAACAGTTGAATTCATGTGTTTAACATGACCAGCACCAAACAGTAATAGAATCACAACAACCAAGTGACGCAGAACATCACATTGCTGACGCTCTGAATGCAACACTTTTACTTAATAATACGGAAACAGAAAATGAGAAAGGGTTAAAAGAGAGTTCTGCTCAGCATTGTTAGTTATCTCCCTCAATAACAACTGGAGTCTCTTGTGAACTATGACAGTTTCCTCTCATTTCTACACTTTTATACTTAAATCACATTACAGCCCCCCCTTCCCCCTATACATTTTCTCACATTTGCAGATTGAAGACTATTTAACCCTAACAAAGTCAGCGGGCTCTGAAGTGCCAGTTTAACGTTTAATAATGACTACAGATCTGTTTATGTGCAATAATGTAATAATATTCTCCTTAGATCAGTTATGAACAGTACAAATAAATAAATATGTAAAGCTCAGTCATGGTACATACATGTGTATTCAATATTCAGAAAATATACATTTTAGATAAAATGTGTACATATCACCAAGCAGGACGAGTGTTCACAAGTGATCACTAACTCAGGAGTGTTCACTCATGTTCACTAACTCAGGAGTGTTCACTCATGTTCACTAACTCAGGAGTGTTCACTAGTGATCACTAACTCAGGAGTGTTTACTCGTGTTCACTAACTCAGGAGTGTTCACTGGTTCACTTGTGTTGACTAAAAAGGTTCACTGGCAGAAAGGGGAAGCAGTTGGATCAAACGTCTTGAACACATCTTTCAGTGGTCTATCATTTACCTCCTCACCTCCTTTCTCCTCCTTTCCCTCCTTCTCCATCTCCGCTACCTCTCTCTCCTCTTCTGCCACCTCCTTCTCTTCCCCCTCGTCTCCCTGTGCCCCCCCCTTCCTCTGTGGTCCCCCCAGACGGGCCTGGCGCGGATCTGTGTAGGGGGGTCTGATCAGACCAGCCAGGGCTTGTATGGGTAGGTGGTGCAGGGCAGGGGGCTGGGCTGGGGGGCTGAGGGACTCTGGGGGGGCAGGGAGCTGGGAGCCGGGCCTGGAGCTGTCAGAGGGACTATTGCCTCCCTCTGTGGGCTCCAGCCCAGCTACTGGGGCAGTCCTGGGGGAGAGGGACGTTGGTGGAGGGGGGGTGTCTCTCTTGTCAATTTGTTTCAGGATACCAGCCTTCCTGAGGGTCTCAGTCTGGTCTCTGAGGGGGGGGGGCGCCTGGCTGCGAGGGTCATAGAGGCTGATGCCGCCCAGACCCTCCAGACCGCCCCCAGGGGCCAGGCGGGGGGCATAGGGGGGCAGCCGCTCAGGTTCAGCCCTGTGAGCGGCAAGAGGGGTAGAGGGGGTGTGAGAGGAGCCAGCCTGGTTCAGTCTGGGGTCCCCACCTCCCCCCTCCTTCAGGCAGGCTGGCGAGGCATCCAGGCTGGTGGAGCGGCCCAGGCGGGGGTCCAGCGGCTTGGAGCTCCGCGATGGACGCCGCACACCCTCCTTCAGCCTGGCAGCCGCGAGGCGTGGGTCGATTGGTGGGGGTGAAGAAACGGGTTTGGGGGAGGAGACAGGGTGGGCAGGGACGCGGTTCATCTGCGCGTCCGCAATGAGTGGGGGAAGGGGCAGGTTGATGGAGGGGTCCTGCCTAGGGATCAGCAGGGGGATGAGGTCCTCGGGGGCCCACACCACCGCAAGGGCCCAGGGAGGCCTCGGCAGCAGCACATCCACTCGGATGTGGCTGCACTGCTGCAGCTTTGAGCGGGGGTCTCGGAGGGACGCCCCAGGGCTGGCCTCCATGGGGATGAGCACCGCCCTGTCCCTCAGCTCCCTCTCCCCGTCCTCCTCCTCCTCCCCGGGGCCAGGCCTGCCGTGGCGCAGGGGGGCTGGGGGACGTGGCTTACGGGGGTCTCTGGTCAGGCGAGGGTCCAGAGCTGACTCTGCGTCTTTCCTCTGGTCTGGGGGTTGCTGGCGGGGGTCTGTCTTGGTCCGGGGGTCGCTGGGGGCCCCCCGATCCTTTAGGCGGGGGCCAGGGTGGGGGGGTGGCTGTTTCTGCAGAGACCGGAGGATGGCCGTCACACCGCTACCTTCCTCCTCATCGCTGGAGTACCAATCAACAGGCTCGTCTGGAACACAGCACCAGGGGTCAAGACTTCAGAACCCTTCGGACAAACACGCCCAGAGCCCTAACCCACCACCCAGCCACAATTTTATTTATATTTTTAATTTATAAAATAAGTTGATTTCCCCAGCTGCCTATATTACAGCTGTGTACTAACATCAACTGCCGAACTGAGGGATGATGCATTTAGCTGGCTAGCTATCTCCAAACTGAGGGATGATGCATTTAGCTGGCTAGCTATCTCCAAACTGAGGGATGATGCATTTAGCTGGCTAGCTATCTCCAAACTGAGGGATGATGCATTTAGCTGGCTAGCTATCTCCAAACTGAGGGATGATGCAGTTAGCTGGCTAGCTATCTCCAAACTGAGGGATGATGCATTTAGCTGGCTAGCTAGCTCCAAACTGAGGGATGATGCAGTTAGCTGGCTACCTAGCTCCAAACTGAGGGATGATGCAGTTAGCTGGCTACCTAGCTCCAAACTGAGGGATGATGCAGGTAGCTGGCACATATCAAATTCATAACATAGCTCCCACTATGTTGTGAATTTGAAGGGACTAGTGCACCGTGCCCATGATGCAATCGGTGATTAATATGCCAGTGAAACATAGAAATACAAATTACTTAAACTATAGATAGTGTAAAGTGCCTATGATAAAATTGGTGGCACACACACACAGATTCCTGGAATTATACATAGGGCACAGTGCCCGCAATGATGTCGGTGACATCATGAGATTTCTTGGGGTTAGGGCTTGTATGAAGTAGTGGACCAGAGTAGTGGGCTAGTCTAGTATGAAGTAGTGGACCAGTCTAGTGGGCTAGTCGAGTATGAAGTAGTGGATCAGAGTAGTGGGCTAGTCTTGTATGAAGTAGTGGACCAAAGTAGTGGGCTAGTCTTGTATGAAGTAGTGGACCAAAGTAGTGGGCTAGTCTTATATGAAATAGTGGACCAGAGTAGTGGGCTAGTCTAGTATGAAGTAGTGGACCAGAGTAGTGGGCTAGTCTAGTATGAAGTAGTGGACCAGAGTAGTGGACCAGAGTGGTTCTCATCTCCCTCCACTGGCTTCCCATCATGGCCCGTATCAGATTCCAGACCCTGGTACTGACCTTCCGAGCAGTGAACGGGACTGCACCCGACTACATCAAGTACAGTTAGGTCCATAAATATTTGGACATTGACACAATTTTCATCATTTTGGCTCTGTATACCACCACAATGGATTTGAAATTAAACAATCAAGATGTGCTTTAAGTGCAGACTTTCAGCTTTAATTTCAGGGTATTTACATCCAAATCAGGTGAACGGTGTAGGAATTACAATACATTTTATATGTGCCCCCCCCCCCCCTTTTTAAGGGACCAAAAGTAATTGGACAATTGGCTGCTCAGCTGTTCCATGGCCAGGTGTATGTTATTCCCTCATGGGAGTTCGTTATTTCATTGACAAGGTGCAGATAAAAGGTCTAGAGTTCATTTCAAGTATGGTATTTGTGTTTGGAATCTGTTGCTGTCAACTCTCAATATGAAGTCCAAAGAGCTGTCACCATCAGTGAAGCAAGCCATCGTTAGGCTGAAAAATCAAAACAAACCTATCAGAGAGAGAGCAAAAACATTAGGTGTGGCCAAATCAACTGTTTGGTACATTCTTAAAAAGAAAGAACGCACTGGTGAGCTCAGCAACACCAAAAGACCTGGAAGACCACGGAAAACAACTGTGGTGGATGACAGAAGAATTCTTTCCCTGGTGAAGAAAAACACCTTCACAACAGTTGGCCAGATCAAGAACACTCTCCAGGAGGTAGGCGTATCTGTGTCAAAGTCAAAAATTAAGAGAAGACTTCACCAGAGTAAATACAGAGGGTTCACCACAAGATGTGAACCATTGGTGAGTCTCAAAAACAGGAAGACCAGATTAGAGTTTGCCAAAAAACATCTAAAAGACCCTGTACAGTTCTGGAACAACATCCTATGGACAGATGAGACCAAGATCAACTTGTACCAGAATGATGGGAAGAGAAGAGTATGGAGAAGGGAAGGAACTGCTCATGATCCAAAGCATACCACCTCATCAGTGAAGCATGGTGGAGGTAGTGTTATGGCGTGGGCATGTATGGCTGCCAATGGAACTGGTTACCTTGTATTTATCGATGATGTGACTGCTGACAAAAGCAGTAGGATGAATTCTGAAGTGTTTCTGGCAATATTATCTGCTCAGATTCAGCCAAATGCTTCAGAACTCATAGGACGGCGCTTCACAGTGCAGATGGACAATGACCCGAAGCATACTGCGAAAGCAACCAAAGAGTTTTTTAAGGCAAAGAAGTGGAATGTTCTGCAATGGCCAAGTCAATCACCTGACCTAAATCCAATTGAGCATGCATTTCACTTGCTAAAGACAAAACTGAAGGGAAAATGCCCCAAGAACAAGCAGAAACTGAAGACAGTTGCAGTAGAGGCCTGGCAGAGCATCACCAGGGACGAAACCCAGCGTCTGGTGATGTCTATGGGTTCCAGACTTCAGGCTGTCATTGACTGCAAAGGATTTGCAACCAAGTATTAAAAGTGACAATTAGATTTATGATTATGTTAGTTTGTCCAATTATTTTTGGTCCCTTAAAAAGGGGGGGGCCACATATAAAATGTGTTGTAATTCCTACACCGTTCACCTGCTTTGGATGTAAATACCCTGAAATTAAAGCTGAAAGTCTGCACTTAAAGCACATCTTGTTGTTTCATTTCAAATCCATTGTGGTGGTATACAGAGCCAAAATGATGAAAATTGTGTCAATGTCCAAATATTTATGGACCTAACTGTATCTCCTCCAGCCTTACACCCCCACCCGCCACCTACGGTCTTCTTCTGACAACCGCCTGGTGGTCCCATCTCTCAAGAGCGCCCGGTCCCAACCCAAGCACTTCTCCTGTCTGGCCCCCCAGTGGTGGAATCACCTCCCCACCTCCATCAGAGATACTGACTGTCTCCATACCTTCAAGAAAAGGCTCAAGACGCACTTGTTCCGGGAGTACAACGGTACTTAGGAATGATTTGCTGGACCTGGTGTTTCCTCCAGGATCACAATGACTCTTACTGAGGGACTTGTTGCTCTTGTTGGTTAGTTGTAACTGATTTAACTTCTGTACTCGCTGTGAATTATATTATATTATTGTTGCTTGATTTTTCTACAGGTACACTCTTGCACTTATGAGGTTCATGTTGTTTAATTTGTAACTTGTTTAACTACGTGCTTTTATGGTTCTCCCCATTGGCACTTATTTGCTTTTCACAATGTATGCTTCATGTTTGGCTACTCGCAATGTTTTGGGGCTATCTCGTTGTTATGATCAGTGACCTATGCTCTTTTGTAAAACTCTCTCTTGGAAGTTACTTTGGATAAAAGCGTCTGCTAAATGAATAAATGTAAACGTAAATGTAGTGGACCAGAGGTAATTATAGCACCACCATGGAGCATCATAGTGTTGTTTGAAGCCTTCACCTTTGTTTCTGCTGGCAGCAGCATTCTGCCCCTGTCGTTGCCCTTGCTGTTGCCCCTGCTGATGGCTGAGATGGAAGAAGAGGGCATTCTGCATGGCGGGAGGGAGGTTTTGTATCTGGGGCTCAGCACCGCCCTGCTGGACGGAGGACTGAAGGACAGCCAGGCTCAGATCCACTACAGGAGAGAGATGTACACAACACTACACTATCAGGGACCATAAAAACGTATCAACTGGGGGAGACACTGGGGGGAGACACTGGGGGAGATACTAGGGTAGATACTGAGGGAGACACTGAGGGAGACACTGGGGGAGATTTCTTGTATTCACTCCTGGTCCTATAACAGGTGGCGGTTCCAAAAATAATTGCTCTTCGGCACTGCAGGCTACCCACCTCCTGCATCCATGGCTTGACTCCTGAAGAAGTTACTCATAAACTCAGCCGGGTTCTGGCCCATGTTCTGGCCCATGTTCTGGCCCATGCTGTGGCCCATGCTGTGGCCCATGCTCTGGCCCATGTTCTGGCCCATGTTCTGGCCCATGTTCTGGCCCATGTTCTGGCCCATGCTGTGGCCCATGCTGTGGCCCATGTTCTGGCCCATGTTCTGGCCCATGTTCTGGCCCATGCTCTGGCCCATGCTCTGGCCCATGCTCTGGCAGAGGCCTGGGAAGTGCAGGTTCTGGAGCATCTGTAGGTCTGGCATTGGGGGAAAGGATGGCACCTGCATGTTCATTTGGGGCCTGGGGAAGGGAGGGGGCGGACCTGGGGGGGGCATGGGGAAACCGGGCGGGGGGAACAGTCCAGGCGGGCTCTGGGGCACGGGGGGACCCGTTTGGGGAAGAAGAGGTACCCCCATGGGGCCTGGGGAGACAGGGGGTGGGGGAGCGTTGGGGTCCGGTGGCATCAGACCCGCATTCTCCATATCCTCTGTCCCCCCCTCCCCCTGAAACTGACCTCCTGGAGGAGAGAAGCTGGAGCCACTGCAACATAAGCACACGGGAAGAGCAGAAATTAGTCTGGTGGTGATGGTGGTAGTGATGATGGTGGGGGTGGTGATGGTGGTGTTGATGGTGGTGGGGGTGATGGTGATGGGGGTGGTGATGGTGGTGGGGGTGATGGTGATGGGGGTGGTGATGGTGGTGGTGATGGTGGTTTTGTTGTTATTGTGGTTGTGGTTGTTGTACCTCAGGCCTATTTTGTGAGCCAGATCCACTGTGGGCTGGACCTTGATCTCAAACAAGGATGGAATCTTCCTGCCACCAGGGCCAGCACCAGGACCAGGACCAGCACCAGCCGCCTCAGTGGGGCTGCTGGGGCCGGGTGTGGGCAGGAGCCCCACTCCAGGGGGGGGCTTGGGGAGGGGGGAGATGCCCTGCTTCCTTAAGTCCTCCAGCTCCAACTCATCCTCGTGGGCAATCTCCTCCTCGATGTTGATGATCTGGACAAAAACACACACACAGACACACACACACACACACACACACAAAGACAGACACACACAGACGGAGGTGAAGATGAGGATGTTACTCCACGTCTGAGAAAAAAACATTAGCCTAACAAACGAAATATAAGGTTAACTTTGAGATAACATAGTTAGGGTTATGCAGAATTTCTGGAAGAGAGAGGCTTCTCATCTTCTTAGATCAAGAGGTCATGTTGTGGAGCTCACCCTAGTCCACATATATATATATTGTTCAGACTGACAGGTCAGTGGGTAGAAACTATGCTGGAAAACTATATTTGAACTATTCATTGTATATAAGACTGTTTGTAATCCACTCATGTAATTGCCTTGACTGGTTAAATGATATGGGGTCATTCTAATAAACCTAGTCAACCCTTTTTAATTGTCGTGCATCTTTCCGGCCACCGATTGACATCAACCAAACACTAGTTCGCAAACAAACCTACTGTTAAGTCCATAAATATTTGGACATTGACACAATTTTCATCATTTTGTCTCTGTATACCACCACAATGGATTTGAAATAAAACAAACAAGATGTGCTTTAAGTGCAGACTTTCAGCTTTAATTTCAGGGTATTTACATCCAAATCAGGTGAACGGTGTAGGAATTACAATACATTTTATATGTGGCCCCCCCCTTTTTAAGGGACCAAAAGTAATTGGACAATTGGCTGCTCAGCTGTTCCATGGCCAGGTGTATGTTATTCCCTCATGGGAGTTCGTTATTTCATTGACAAGGAGCAGATAAAAGGTCTAGAGTTCATTTCAAGTATGGTATTTGTGTTTTGAATCTGTTGCTGTCAACTCTCAATATGAAGTCCAAAGAGCTGTCACCATCAGTGAAGCAAGCCATCGTTAGGCTGAAAAATCAAAACAAACCTATCAGAGAGATAGCAAAAACATTAGGTGTGGCCAAATCAACTGTTTGGTACATTCTTAAAAAGAAAGAACGCACTGGTGAGCTCAGCAACACCAAAAGACCCGGAAGACCACGGAAAACAACTGTGGTGGATGACAGAAGAATTCTTTCCCTGGTGAAGAAAAACCCCTTCACAACAGTTGGCCAGATCAAGAACACTCTCCAGGAGGTAGGCGTATCTGTGTCAAAGTCAAAAATTAAGAGAAGACTTCACCAGAGTAAATACAGAGGGTTCACCACAAGATGTGAACCATTGGTGAGTCTCAAAAACAGGAAGACCAGATTAGAGTTTGCCAAAAAACATCTAAAAGACCCTGTACAGTTCTGGAACAACATCCTATGGACAGATGAGACCGAGATCAACTTGTACCAGAATGATGGGAAGAGAAGAGTATGGAGAAGGGAAGGAACTGCTCATGATCCAAAGCATACCACCTCATCAGTGAAGCATGGTGGAGGTATTGTTATGGCGTGGGCATGTATGGCTGCCAATGGAACTGGTTCCCTTGTATTTATCGATGATGTGACTGCTGACAAAAGCAGTAGGATGAATTCTGAAGTGTTTCTGGCAATATTATCTGCTCAGATTCAGCCAAATGCTTCAGAACTCATAGGACGGCGCTTCACAATGCAGATGGACAATGACCCGAAGCATACTGCGAAAGCAACCAAAGAGTTTTTTAAGGCAAAGAAGTGGAATGTTCTGCAATGGCCAAGTCAATCACCTGACCTAAATCCAATTGAGCATGCATTTCACTTGCTAAAGACAAAACTGAAGGGAAAATGCCCCAAGAACAAGCAGGAACTGAAGACAGTTGCAGTAGAGGCCTGGCAGAGCATCACCAGGGACGAAACCCAGCGTCTGGTGATGTCTATGGGTTCTAGACTTCAGGCTGTCATTGACTGCAAAGGATTTGCAACCAAGTATTAAAAAAGTGACAATTAGATTTATGATTATGTTAGTTTGTCCAATTATTTTTGGTCCCTTAAAAAGGGGGGGGCCACATATAAAATGTGTTGTAATTCCTACACCGTTCACCTGATTTGGATGTAAATACCCTGAAATTAAAGCTGAAAGTCTGCACTTAAAGCACATCTTGATTGTTTCATTTCAAATCCATTGTGGTGGTATACAGAGCCAAAATGATGAAAATTGTGTCAATGTCCAAATATTTATGGACCTAACTGTATATAGCCGACGAAATGCCAAATAACGAAATCAATTTGATGCTACTTTGTGATGAAAAAATAAATCTGATAGCTGCTAAAGTGTACATAGCACCTTCCTCACACCATGTGCAGGAAGCCAGAAGTGTTTTCATTTTGAACTTTATAATTTCTTGATAAAAACTAGTGTTACTACTTTCATATTGCTGTACTATTAAAGCAATAAACCACCTGCAATTACACCTGGTTTGCAGATGGCATTCGAATGGATCCCAAATGTGTTTGGTGATGTTTAGGGCTGCAACTAACGATTATTTTAATAATCGATTAATCTGTCTATTCTTTTTTCGATTAATCGGATAAAAAAGCATTAATTTCCAACCCTTTATTCAAAAACAGAACTGACAGTGCAAATTCACAGTGTAAAAAATCTTCAGAATATGCACAAACAGGCACACAATTTTGAAAAAGTTATCAAGATTAGCATGGATTTAATGCTATTTTCTGAGATGAGCAATACATTTTAGTTTTGTTAAAAACTATTGAAAATTGAAAGGTTGTGGAAGTAGGCCAGATTTTATTAGAATAACCTGGTGTATATGTGAGATTTTTCAGTACAATTCTGAAAAGGTTGTTAGATTTCATGCATTTTTCATAGATGAGCTATTTCTTATCATTTTGATCGAAACTTAATTGAAAAGGTAAAGGGTGTGGAAGTAGGCCAGACATTATTATAATAATCTGGTATATATTTGAGATTTTCTGACACAATTTTGTAAAAGTTAAGATTTGCGATGATTAAGCTATTGATAATTAAGCTATTTTAAGATTAGTGATTTTCTAGCATTTTATTTGAAACTTCATTGAAAAAGTAAAGTCTGTGGAAGTATACCAGACATTATTAGAATACTCTGGTGTTCATTTGAGGTTTTATATTCATAAAGATATTATAAAAATCATAATTTAAAAAAATTGTATGGGTAGTTTTCACCCGGTCCCTAACGCAACGCTGCAAAGTAGCGTCTTCCGAATTTGAGAAGAATGTCGAATATGAAACTAACTTCACCTCGGTCAATTAACACACTTTTTCGATTTATTTAGTTTGAAATGCTTCCACACCTTGGATGACTTTGGTCGTACTGATTTCTCCATGTGTTTCAGAACGTTACTCAACAACGTCTCTCCGATGGTCTTTCCTCTACCTCCTAAACTTTATTTTTTAATACTCAAACATCTCCGCGACTTATTGCGTGGCGTAATAATCGCGCGACACAACAAATCGATAATGAAATTCGTTGCCAACTCTTTTAATAATTGATTTTTATCGATTTTATCGATTCGTTGTTGCAGCCCTAGTGACGTTTAGGTCAGGGGTTGTTACGTCCCCCCCTATCTGTCTGTTTCAGTGTGCCTTGAGCGTGTTGGTGTTCTCTGTGTTGTGTTCCTGTGTGTGTTCTGTTCTGTGTGTTCCGCAGGTGGTGCTGGTTCGCCCCTGGTTTTCCGCTCATCCATGCCTCCCTCCCTTCCGTGATGCCGTTCACCTGTCAATCAGCAGTCATCCCATCATGCCCTCCTGTATAAATTGTGTTTGTTCTGTTTTTTTTTTCTTCTCTTGGTACAGAGTAGGCATCCACTCTGCGTTGTGGTCCGTGTGTTTGTGTTTTGGTGAGCATTACTATTTCTGTGTTTGGCCAGGTTTGCTTTCCCTGGGGGAAGGGGACGCACTTGGGGAGTGTGTAGGCTAGAGCCGCCCGCGGGCACACATCACCCGTAGGGAAAAGGTCTGTGTCTATACACACTAGGCTAGTTCTGGGCGGACCCCCCCTTGTACTTTGGTTAGGGCACCTGATTAGTGTGCCAGGTTAGTTCTATTTTGTGTGTGGTAGTTTAGGACAGGTTAGGGGTGGGTACTTTGTGTTTGTTTCTTTGCTTTGGTACCGTCCAGCCCCTTTCCCCAAACATACCACCGCGTAGTAACGTTAGCTTACTGAGGCGAATAAAGCCCTGTTTGACCGTGGTTGCTGTTTGGCATTGTTATTGGTGTTTTGCTCACACACACATCTGGGGGTTCTTGGGCTGTGGGGTGTCGGGTCCCCCTCTTACGGGAGGTAGATTATAACAGGGGTCTGTGCAGTTTTTTCAAACCAAACTCAACAAAACATTTCTGTATGGACCTCGCTTTGTGCATAGGAGCATAATCAAGCCTAAACAGGTAAGGGCTTTCCTCAAAATGTTGCCACAAAGTTTGAAGCACAAAAGTGTCTGGGGAAGCATTTCATGCTTCAGCATGAATAAATCCATAATCAACTAAGGCTCTAGCCCAAAACCAAAAATAACCCTACGAACAAAGAGGTCCTTACAGAAATGTTTTGTTGAGTTTGGCATGTATGTCTATAATATGTAAGGAAGAACTATATTCTCCACAGTGAGAAAATATTTGTAATATATATTCATTTTTGTCATATAATATCCTGGCCTAACCTTTCCAACACACGCACGCACGCACGCACACACACACGCGCGCACACACACACACTTTCTGCCTCACCTTGTCCAGCAGCTCTCTGGTCACATCAGTCAGAGGCTCATGGGAAAACTTGCAGTTATCGCCTTGGTAACACTTGGCTCCTGTGTGGAAGAACTTACATGGATATTCACCTACAGACTGAGTCAAGGAGGGGTTGGAGGTCAAAGGGTTGGAGGTCAAAGGGTTGGAGGTCAAAGGGTATGTTTTAAAGTCTGAATACTCATTCATCTCAGCATGAACACACAAAACCAGAATACTGGAAAACAGATGGCAGTCTGATTGAAAAAGAAAAACTACATTTGAGTAGGTCTAATCACTCTTTATTAAACTAAACTTTGATGGCATTCATAAAGGATACTGTGCATGTAAATGCAGTGGTCTCCTTTGCTGCAGTAGCCATGGAGGTAGAATTTACACAACTCCTTCTTCTTGTCTGGAACCACCAGTTCATGTTCAAATTTACACTGCTCTCCCTGCAGGCAAAAAGAGGTAGCACAGGCTAGGTTCAACATTTCATATATACTTATTCATGATGCACTCTGTGTATAGAAAGCAGGAAGGACTCTGAACCTTTTACTTTCAGTCAGTACTGCAGCTGCCCTTACAAAGTACATACTGTACTCTGCACACCATTGGGACTAAGTTATATAACCATGCCGTGAACCGGCTCAGACAGGTTCATATCGGTCCTCTGTTGTACGCTGGACACTTTCTCCTCAGCTGTGGGTCATACAGCCAGGACGGCCTGCTTCTGCCAGCTCTATTGGTTCTACTGGCTCGCTGGCCTTTCAGATGTATCTGATTGGTGCAGACAGAGCTTACACATGTATCTGATTGGTGCAGACAGAGTTTACAGATGTATCTGATATGTGCAGACATACCTTGATGCACCGGCCCTCCAGGAAGTACTTGCAGATGTTTCTGCCGTTGTGCTCCACGGTGTGCTGGCTGATAAATTCCTTGCTCATGATTGGTCGTTTCTTCTGGAACCCTTGGGATCCCTTCAACTCCCTTCCCTCCTGTGGACACCATGGCAACTGAGATGTTTGACAGTTAGTTAAGCCTGTTAACCAGTTGTCTAAAGCAGTGGTCTTCAACCCTGGTCCTCAGGGCCCATCATCCAGTATGTTTTAAATGTTTCCCTGCTCCAACACACTTGATTCAATCAATGGAGTCATTACTTACAGTAGGTGTGTTGGAGCAGGGACATTTCTAAAACATACAGGAGGGCCCTGAGAACCAGGGTTGAAGACCACTGAGATAGGGGAGAGGGAAGCATCTCTATCTTACCTGCTTGATCCCATCTCCACCTAACTCAGCCCCCCGGCCTCGGCCACGCCCCCAGTTCTTCCCCTTCAGCTTTCGGTTCTTGCTGATGATGCCACGCCCTCTGGCCACACCTCCTCCTCGGCCACGCCCCCGTTGACTGACTGCAGACAGAGGAACTGAGTTAGTCTGTCTGGTGAGGTCTGTCCTGACCCCTCTACAAATAGAACATACACAGGCTCTTTAACACTGGTGCTTAGCAACGGAACATAGACAGGACCCTAAACACTATGGTACTTAGCAATGGAACATAGACAGGCCCCTAAACACTATGGTACTTAGCAATGCACTGCATTCCCTTGGGCTCTGCAAAATTAGAACTTTGCACAGTGCCCGGTTCTCAAGATAAGTCGGAAACTCCCATTATAAAACCACAGACAGACAGACAGACACACACACACTCCTGGCATTTTTAACCCTTGTGTTATCTTCGGGTCATTCTGACCCATCAGTCACTGTGACCCACCGTCGTATTGCGACAAATTTACCTCATACAAAAACAAAGTGAAGCATTTTCTTTTAACTGTCGGGCTGTCTCAGACCCCCCACATTGGAATGGTTAAAAGAAAATTATTTTTATTTGTTTTTGTATTGGGTAAAATTGGGTAAACACAACAATGGTTCGTTATGAACCTTTGGGTCATGTGACCCGAAGGCAGCACGAGGGTTAAAGGGTGCAGGTTTAGGTTTAGGACGGTTGGATTTAAGAATTTTTAAGACCTTTTCAATACCAGGCATAATTAAATTTAAGACCAGTTTCATTCGAACAATTTTTTTAAGAGCACACAATACCACCAGTTGCCATCCTTATGGGACATTGTTTATTGATCAATTGCAACATAAGTCTTTGAGCAACTAACTAAAGGCAGTGACAGTGACTGCACTGAAAGCTCTGATCATCGTTTTAAAATGATCTTACAAAATGTACACCGGAACTTGCACACACTGCCACTAACTTGTTCTGACCACGGTGCAAAACTAGTAATGTAACCAATTTTCATTAAATTTGCACTTTCCCCATAATTAAAGTGCAAACTTTTCTCCATGTAGGCCCCAATCCCAATGTCCCCCCTAAACCCTAAGCCCTGAACCCTCACATACTTACTTGACATCACCTAGTTACAGTGGTGTAGTGGTAAAATTAGAGGTGGGTAAACTATGAATTTTATTATTTATTTATTATTACGTTTCATTAGGCCTATTTAGATAGAACCAGTAAGGTTGGCTTGTACCTGCATCATCGTATTTGAAAGCACGTTATTAGGCTAGCCACTAGCGTTTGTCCCTGTCTTAATGCGATGTTGTGCGAACCAAAACAACGTTTACAAACGTGAATTGATCTTACTCTGTACTTGAGGCCTTTTGCGGGCATCCGTGGTCTCTTCAAAAATCGCCTGATATCCATGGCTAATTAATCCATTCCGAACAGGTAGGCTAATCCACAACGTGTGTTTACATAGTAGGCCTACTTCGTGGATCCTGATTGGTTTTGCCGCCGCAGCCGCAACGCATTGATTGGAGGGTCACAGACCATATATAGCGCAGTTGAAATGATTCAGACTACAGCGTTTATATGTTCAACAATATGAAATTTAGTTTTTGGCGTTTTAAAATTACACCAAATTTATTTCGTATTATTCCAACGGCAGAATACGAGGCACAGGGAACTTAGATGCTCGTAACGCACATAAACGCTATTTGGAGGTGGATAAACGCAATTTCCGCAATTTAGAGGTGGATAAACGTTATTTCCCAATTTCGGGAGGTGCGTAAACGGCGTTTACGTGCGTTTAGCCCCCACTACAACCCTGCCTAGTTAGTTAGTTAAGAGGCTGCAAGGGCTCAAAATGCTATAAATTGGAATGGGACAGCACCTGCATTATCGGCAAAATAGTAATGTGGTTGGATCAAATCTGATGAAAGCATATTTAGAATTTATCATCAAAACACAACCTACGCACAGTTCTGGCTATATTAACTATCAATGAGCTTTGTGTTTATAGTTACATGTTAACTTTTATCTCTATGTTTATGTCAGGGTTGGTTGCTCCTTCCGTGCATGCTTGTTTGTTTACCGATCTTCTTCTTTCTTGTTTTATGATGCGGGTTTGACAGGATTTTTCTCTTGCTTCCGGGCTTCCCCTGGTCACCCTCGTGCTTCCCCTGGTCACCCTCGTGCTTCCCCTGGTCACCCTCGTGCTTCCCCTGGTCACCCTCGTGCTTCCCCTGGTCACCCTCGTGCTTCCCCTGGTCACCCTCGTGCTTCCCCTGGTCACCCTCGTGTTTCCCCTGGTCACCCTCGTGCTTCCCCTGGTCACCCTCGTGCTTCCCCTGGTCACCCTCGTGCTTCCCCTGGTCACCCTCGTGCTTCCCCTGGTCACCCTCGTGCTTCCCCTGGTCACCCTCGTGCTTCCCCTGGTCACCCTCGTGCTTCCCCTGGTCACCCTCGTGTTTCCCCTGGTCACCCTCGTGCTTCCCCTGGTCACCCTCGTGCTTCCCCTGGTCACCCTCGTGCTTCCCCTGGTCCCTAAGCCCTTACAGACTTAGTGAGAACGCACCTCAAGGTCTGTGAGGGTGGACATTGGGATTGGCCCTACTAGTATATGGTTTGCGTACCTAGCGACCCCCCACAATCATCTAACTGTCGTTGGTTCCGCTTTTTTGTTGTTATAACAGAGGAACACGTTTTTTAACATGAAAAAAAGGAACAAATGAAAATCAAATAACCTTCGTTATGGTATCGGCTCAGTTGCTTTTTTAAGGCCTTTGAAACGTGAATTTAAGACATTTTAATGCTAATTACGGACTTCTTTTTACATTACAGAATTAAAGACCTTTTAAGACTTTTTAAGTATCCACGGATACCCTGCATTAGATAGATAACAACCATCTTTGTAGAGGATTCATATGAGAGTGAGCATGAACACACTTACACTTTTGTTGTTGTTGTTTGTGTTGAGCCCTCGAGTTTCCTCGCTTGTGGTCCTTGTTCTGCCTCCCTCGGCCCTGGCTGGGGTCTCCAACGTACTCCTCCCCCTCTGCTCCTCCTCCTCCCTCTCCTTCCTCGCTGTAGTCACTATACCTGCCCTGTGGGGACCTCGGCATGTTGCCATGGCTCCCTCTCGACTCTCGCCCCGGCTAAATAGAGAAATTAAGGGAGGTGGGGGGAGGGGACAAAGAGAGAGAGGGTTTTCATTTAAACAAATAGCTCCACTCCATGTATGATTGTAGATAGAGGAGGATAGATGGAAAGATACCCTTAACCTGTGACAGACAGGCAGATAGAGAGAGCGAGAGAGAGCAAGAGCGAAAGAGAGAGAGAGATCGATCGATACTAGGATAAGTAAATAACTGACCTTGGCTGAGAGGCTGTCAGGATCACGGGTGCTGCCCTTCCTGGCCCTGGGCCTCTCTCTCTCTGGGCGGTCAAGGTCCGAGTCATAGCTGTCAGAACTGGAGCTACTGGAGGGGGAGTGGTGCTTGGGACAGGAGAGAAGAGAGACAGAGGGGAGGAGAATGGAGGGAGGAGAGAAGGGGAGGAGAGATGGGGGAGAGGAGGGATGGGGTGAGGAGAGATGGAAGGAGGAGAAATGGAGGGAGGAGAGATAGGGGGAGAGATGGGTAGCAGGGGACAGAGATGAGGGAGGGGGAGGAGAGATGGTTGAGAGATGGGGGAACAGGGAGGAAAGACGGGGAGAGATGGGGAGGGAGGACAGAAGGGGGAGAGATGGGGGAACAGGGAGGAGAGACGGGGGACATGAGTAAATTTGATAGTCATTTGAACTGATCAAATATTCTACCTCTTCTTACCTTCTGTCTGTCGTGTCTCCTCCTCTTCGACCTCCTCTTTTCTTTTTCTCTTGTTTTTTTGTATCGTTTTCTGGAGTGTCTGTGTGACTTGTCATCTTTTTCTTTTTCCTTCACTTTCTCTTTTTCCTCATTCGCCACTTCTTTGGTCTCCTCCTCAATCCCAATCCCTTCGTCATCTATCTCTCCATCTTCCAGCTCGCCATCCTCTCTTTAAAGGTAGATCAGAACACCACTCCATATTAAGACACAAAGTTGTTGTCCCAGACCAGCCTGGCCCCAGACATAAGGCCAGACCAGCCTGACCCCCAGACAATAACTCAGACTAGACGAGCCCACTACACTGGCCCACTACTTCATACTAGACTAGCCCACTACTCTGGCCCACTACTTCATACTAGACTAGCCCACTACTCTGGCCCACTACTTCATACTAGACTAGCCCACTACTCTGGTCCACTACTTCATACTAGACTAGCCCACTACTCTGGCCCACTACTTCATACTAGACTAGCCCACTACTCTGGCCCACTACTTCATACTAGACTAGCCCACTACTCTGGCCCACTACTTCATACTAGACTAGCCCACTACTCTGGCCCACTACTTCATACTAGACTAGCCCACTACTCTGGCCCACTACTTCATACTAGACTAGCCCACTACTCTGGTCCACTACTTCATACTAGACTAGCCCACTACTCTGGTCCACTACTTCATACTAGACTGGCCCACTACTCTGGTCCACTACTCTGGTCCACTACTCTGGTCCACTACTTCATACTAGACTAGCCCACTACTCTGGTCCACTACTTCATACTAGACTAGCCCACTACTCTGGTCCACTACTTCATACTAGACTCCACCAACCACACCTTACATCTACCTTGGCACATTTTACACCAGCAAATACATTTTCACTGACAAAGTATGTAGACATAGCTTATATCTGACATTATGAGAAAATGGTACTAGTTCAACCTCCCTAAAATCTGACCGGTATATGATTATACTGGATACATAGGTGCTACGGGTCAATGAGATGAGGTGTGACGATGCTTAGAAGGAGGGGGGGCACACATTGACTATGAACAGACAATGTCCACTGGTCTCCTGGCCCACATTGACTATGAACAGACAGACTGTCCACTGGTCTCCTGGCCCACAGTTCTCAGGTTGATCAGTAGGGGCGGTATATGCCTAAATAGGCGGGGCATATTACATAATCTTAATATACAAACTCCCCTGAAAAAATGCAATAATGTAACCAGATGATGCCTTTGCCTCTACCGGAAAGCATTCTGTTCTCCCATAACGTGAGAACAAGGCATTGAAATCACAATGCTTCGGTAACGAATCCCTTCTCACACTACAAGCATGCAAAATATATTGTACAGGCCTGGCGTCGACAACGTTACTTGAGCCACAGTATATAAATAACAGCACAGTCACACAACCATGGAGAGTCGCAGTTGGACACGCACAGATGAGCGGTTGTAGAATTATTACAGATAAGAATGTTACTCGACCTTTCCTCCTCTGCAAGTTCAGAGTCTGTCATGTTTTTGTCAAGAACGGGGGTTGGGGGAGTGCAGACAAGGCTCACAAAAGCCATGGAGGTTGGAAGCGGAGCTGGCCTCCTCCGACACAAGAGTGGGTGGCACTGAGTCAGTCAAGGAGACGTTGGTTTGGGAGAGATGCTGAAAGATCGTCAGTCTGGAAAAAACTCACGGTAACCGTTACATGTCTCGACAGAGACAGTAAACAGACATCTCCTCATGTCAATGTCGTATTAACTCAGTAAACACAGCTTGATAGACCCCGCTTTGCTAATATTCCGCCGGTTGACAGCTGCCATGGTGAAATAATGTAGACGGAGGGAGAAACACACTGTAATGTAACCAGTGACGTTGATAACAGCATCTTCATGGTATATTTCATCCGAAACATGATGTGCATGTTCTCAAAATGGCATCTAGGACCGAAGAACATCTTTTCCCTATCAAGAGTTTTAGTCCACGAATTTATACCGCTCGATCTGGATCTATCTAACCTGATTACTACAAAACCTCAAGCAATTGGCCAACATACCCTATCATGTTTCCTTTCTAAAGGTATGACAATGCCCATTGGTCCAGAGAGCTGTCGGTTATTTCCAACATCTGGTGCAAGAATAAAGTGTGTGAGACTTGCACTTGTATTAATCACAAACAACAATGTTTGTAAAAAAATAAAAATAACGAAGAAACTGCGTCTCGTTTTTCAGTGTGCGTGGCAATTCAAGCAACGTGACTTAGCAGCGCCTGTTCCTAGAATAGGCTAGTTGTGCAATGTTTTTTTTACATGATTACTAAAGTGCCTAGGGAAAGCAGAATCTAGGATTCCGGATAGTATTGAGCTTGTTTATGACCAACCCTATCTATTATAGTATTAACCCCCGCGCAGTAGATGGCAGTATCGCAGGAAAGAAAGAAAAAAAGGGGTGGGTTTTGGTAGCAAACGGAACAAAAACGCAGAAGTTACAAGAACCCGCCTCGTGTGCCCTCTTCCAAAAAGCGAGTTTACTAAATAATTGCAATGATAATTATTTCGGTTAGTCTGACACATTTCCTGTTGATTCATACCAGAAACAAAATTAAACATGGTTCAAGCTCAGTTACAATGGCAACCTATGCTGCGAAACTAACCTGGTCCGGGGGGCAAGTTACTGTCAAGCAAAAACCCTGTTGCTTCACCCGAGTTCCCAACACTGACCCGACGGGATGATTTTACCACTGACTATCTTGCGTGTTGCTATTAAGCACAGTCAGTCAAACAATTCAAATGTATAGAAATTCAACATCAATAAATTAGGTTATGCTATAGGGTTAGGGATATTAGGAATTGTTGTGTGTGAAAATAACTAACTGCTACTAAGTCTAACCCGAACCCTACTACTAGGCTAGTACCAGAGCCTGTCTAAGGAGAGCCTGTCCACTCCCTATTAGCCCCATTGTACCGAATTATGTTGCAGTTACACCAGAGTTCCACTGGGGGTGATCGCGGTCGAGTGCAAAATGAATGGGAGTCTATGGTAGTGATGGGAAGTTCGGATCATTTTACTGATTCGGTTCTTCTAATCTCGTTCAGCAAAATGAACAAATCTTTTTTCGAGTCATTCGTTCATTTCAACGGGGGGGGTCCTAAATACGTCCACTGCAAACGCGTATCATATTCTCATGTTAGTGCATGTAAACCTAGCCTGGTCCTAACCAGACTATCGTACATTGCATTTGTACAGAGAGTCTGGCCTCGCTCCATTGACAAGCGTTGACTTCCTTGTAGGTGGGTACTCTGTTGAAGTTTAAAACTATTGGATCTGCCCAGAGCCACTCTGATCTGCCATAACCAATCGCTAGCGTTCGCCTTAGCCAATTCCTTCACCACTACTGTAACAGAGCTAGCTGCCGTAGCTGGAAAATCAAACTGTTCCCGAACCCCGTGAGGAGGAGGGCCACAACATCATGGCCACCAACAAAACTCAGCAAAACTTGTCCTTGCTCCGGCTTTAGCTGTTGGATATTCGGCAGCGTTGCCACAACGGACCGAATGGCTTTGCTCGCATCTTTCTCTGCCGCCATTACGGAACTACAACACAAACTAGCGCAACATCAACGTCATCGTTCTCAGCCACTCCCTCTGTTCGCTGATTCGCCGGTAGAAAATCAACCTGAAAAATCTGACTGACGTACCTCATGGCCAGACCTATGTACAGAACAAAAATGAAATTGAGCGGAAGTACGTAGGAGGGCAGAGCCAGGCTATGTAAACCAGCAGATACTATTTTAAAAGAAATTCCTGCATTAAAATAATGTATCATGACAGTTTGTATGATTTGAAATGGTCATTTATTATCACACTAGCATTTAATTATCACAGAAAACAATTACGCTGCACTGAACTATAAGTAAAGTACAAAAAAAGTGAAAATAACAAACCCTGTAATTATTACTTGTGAACGAATATCATTCACGTCTTACTAAACCTAGTCACGCGAAAGTGAACTAAACAAATCATTTCTGTTTCCTCTTCTGAGCCTATGCAGGTCACGTGGAAAATGATCCAAAGATCCGTATCCGAAGACCCAGTCAAAATAAACGAATCGTTTCTGTTTTTGCTAGCTACCAGTACTAAGCCTATGCAGGTCACGTGAAAAACGATCCAAAGATCTGTATCCGAAAAACCAGTCAAAATGAACGAATTGTTTCTGTTTTTGCTAGCTACCAGGGGGGTATTCGTCGTAGCTCGCTAAGCGGTTTAGCGAGCTAATTTTCAGGCTAAGATAAAAAACGCCCCTCTTTTTGGTTTGTGGAAGCAACTTTTGATAAATCACCATAGTAACATATCAATTAGCACTAACCTGCTCCAGAGCAGGCTATCGAAGTGTAGCTGGATAAGCTTGCCACACCCCCGGAAAATAACATGGCAGCTCCCTTTTTGAGAGACCCAGTTGACCAAGGAGCTATATTTTAGTTTGATTAGCTTTCCATACCACTAGAGTTCTTCGCGATTGCCAAGATCCTTTATTTCACACAGATGAGTTCTTGTTTGAGCGATATCGATTCAGCCAACAAGGACTCATTTATTTGCAAGACCTTTTCGGGCCGTACATTGCAAATATCACACGCCACAGCAAGCTTTATGCTTTATTATGAGCTTATGCTGCTGTATGTGAATATGTAACGCTATGTTTTAGGAAATGTCTTGTCTTATCTGTTGTGCCTGTGCTTTTTATATGTTTCACTGTGGGAGAGTGGGAAACGTCATATTGATTCCTTTTTATGTCTTGACATCTAAAGAAATTTACAATAAAGCTACTTGAAACTTTAACTGTGCTTCAGACTCTGCATAACCTTGAGGTTTTTTGCGTCAGTTATAGGCTACATTTTTATACAGTATAGGCGATGCAGAAAACATTGGCAAAGCCGCAGCATGCGTTGCTGTAAGAAAAGTGTACTTGGCGCTTAACCAGCTGATGAATCAATTCATCATATTCCCTGGCCATGTCCCAGTCAATGAAATCAAAGAGGGATTTACACATAGGCCTACATGCATATACACATATATAGTACATGATATAAGCTCAGTAGCCTACATATATCCTCATAAGTGTCTATGAATTCGTATCAATTAGATACTCTCTGGCCTTGTTTTTATCTAGCCTACTTATTCTGAAAGAGTTGAGATCATTATTTTCGCTAGCAAGATCTCATTCGATTATTAATTTCCATTAAGCCTACTGCCAGCAGGCACATTTAAAGAAATGTGATCTGATTGATTGGGGTAATGAGGCACTTAAGATGAGCCTATACATTTCCCCAAAACTTTCGCATTTAGCTTATCGGCAATTTTTTGCAAAGCTGCTTGTCTTGCTCTGGCAGCGGTTTGACTTAGCCATGATAATATGCTTATTGTCTTCGTAGAGACTCATTATAATAGTTTGCTCGGATGGCGAGAATAGCCTATCACCGCTCTCTCTTTCGTCTTTTCCGCCATCATACCGTTAGAAAATCACGGTTTTGGTGATGGACCTTTCCTGCCTTTTGAAGTAGGACGTGCACGTGCAATTTCCCTGATAAGTTTAGCCTGATTGAAATTAACCACATGATTTGGATGCGGATCAGCTGTTGACGAACTGATATTTGCTGTTCTCACTCATCTCGCTAATGTTAACGGGCTAAAGGGACAATTGATTAACTTAGCTTCAACCCTTACGACGAATGGGGCCCAGTACTGAGCCTATGCAGGTCACGTGAAAAACGATCCAAAGACTTGTACCCGGCAGATGAACGAATCGTTCACCTCCCAACCGTGTCTTCGGATCAATGTTTTGTTCTTCTGACAACCGGGTCTTCGGATCAATGATTCGTTCATCTGCCGGGTATGAGTCTTTGGATAATTTTTCACGTGACCTGCATAGCTCAGAAGAGGAAACAGAAAGGATTTGTTTACCTCGTTCACTTTCGCGTGACTAGGTTTAGTTAGACGTGAATGATATTCGTTTACAAGTGATAATTATAGGTTTAGTTATTTTAACTTTATTTTTTTTCTCGGCCACTAGAAAATGAACGAATCGCTCTCTGAGACTACTCGTTTCTCCCGAGTCATACTAATGATTCGTTCGAAATGAACGAATCATTCATGAACGACACATCACTAGTCTATGAAGCTAAATGGCTAAATTTGTCTAAGTATGCCACTGCATACTTCTATTCTATTTTAAAATAAAAAACATAATTATTCATAAGTATGCAGTGGCATAACGACATCTCTGATGTTGATAACAAACCAAACCGTTTAAAAATCGGTTGAAAATTTAGCAAGTTATGGTCATTTAAAAAGTACACGTAGCATCAACACAATGTTATGGGTGAGCGGGTTGACTGTAGCAAGATGGCCGCCATGTGCGGACATTCTAGACTCCGCCGTAAGACATCTAGACTTTATATATATCTATGCTGACTACGACCAGAGATCCCGAAGAGATCATTCGAAGCGGAACCAGAATGTCAGAGCATTAGCAACATTAGCAAGCCAAAACTCTTTCGAACATGTGTATTGACAGGGAGAGCCTAAACTGTCAGCTGTGTTGTTGATGCCTCGAGAGAAAAAAGGAAGTGACCAGAACTTGCCGTAAAGCAGTATCTCTGGCCGTACGATGTGACAGGGGCGGCTGTGGCTCAGGGGGTACAGAGGGTCGTCTGTTAATCGCAAGGTTGGCGGTTCGATCCCTGACTCCATGTGCCGAAGTATCCTTGAGCAAGACTCTGGACCCCAAGTTGCTCCCGATGGGCATAGCGGTGCCTTGCAAGGCAGCTCGCCACCGTCGGTACGTGTGACTGAGTATGAATGGGTGAATGAGAGGCAACAATTGTAAGGCGCTTTGGGTGCCGCTAAGGTATAAAAACGCGCTATATAAATGCAGTCCATTTACCATGTGTATGACGTCATTGACATTTTAAAAGTATTTCTAAGACAAAAAAGTGTCAGAAATATTAATCTATCAAGCATTGCACAGTCAGTCGGTGAACAAGTTTAAGAAAGCTTTATTGCTTGCGGCCGGCCCACAAGGAGACAGAAACATCACACGCCATTGTTTTGTTGTACAAAGTTTGTCTTCTAGCATGTTGTGCTAGCTATTTAAGCAGCCCCGCTCTTTACAGTCATTGGTTAAGACAAAGGCATGCAAATGTCTCATGGCTCTTCTTCATTGGCTCTCTTGCATAGACCTGGCGCACGTGTGTGCGTGCGTGTTTGAGTGTGTGCGCTCTATGACCCCTGTAATCTTGACCATATGATTCACCCAACACAGATAAGGCCAGACATATTTTATGGCCTCTCCAGTAAGAGAGAGTGGTCAGCCCAGGTCACCTTGTTTACATATGCCTCGTGTTACCCAAAGTTCAGATTTGGGGGTAGGCCTCTCTCTACACACAAGGAATGCTGAACACAGAATCATTCTTATACAGGATAAATGTGTTACATCTTCAATTTTTCCAACAAAAAGCGACTTTTAAAATGTTTTACACGCAGCAGTGTGTATTTGTTTGCCTCCCCTTTCGAATTCAACATTCAAATTACTAGAAAAAAAATGATATCCTGAGAAAAGTTGATTTTGAGGGGTATAGCTCCATAGACTTCCATTCATTCTGCACTCGCCCGTTAGCGCCCTCATATGGAACTAGAGTGGAACTGCAAACAGTTCAGAACCCGGAAGCTTCCCGAGAGTGGCAGTTCTCCACTATTGAACATTCTCTGCTAGTACCTACAAATATATGGAGGATTATAGGGGCCAAATCTACACACACATCATAGTGGTTGTAACTTGTGCAAACACCGTCTAACTTCGCTCAAGCTCACTTTGCCCCTCCCCTGCTAGGCTGTGAGTTGTTGCCGCCGTGTACGTGCAGTAACACGACTCAGCGGCACACACTAACAGTATTTTTGACAAAACTCTTTGTCCTGTGTTTCATTATGATCATAATTATGAACAATTAATTAAAGGAAAAATCATTCAATGATCATGAAAATTCAAATTTTCATTCAAAGTTTCATATTGATGATGCATTCACTTCATAAATTATGAGGCATTGCTTTCCACGACACGAAAGTAGATAAACTGCTTTTCTAAGTAAAAAGTATCGGTATTGGCAATACTGGCCCTGTATTTACTCCTTGGTATCGTATCGATACCACATTTTGCAGTATCGTACACCCCTAGCAGCTGCAGAGTGAGACGATACAGGATCCCTCTAGATCGAAGAGAGCTTGATCGACTGGTTGAGCCTGCCTGGTGTGTAATACTGTTCATTCACCAATCAGAGGCTTTAACCCGCCCACTGACTTGGTGACGAGGGACGACAGATTTATTTTGCTGCAGCAAGTTACACCGTGGATAAATGTAAGTATAAATAAATAAATGTAAGTATAAATAAATAAACGTGAACACATGAAAACGTAAATATATATATATATATATATATACTAGTGGTGGGCATAGATACATTTTTTAAATCTAGATTAATCTCACTGTAATCTTGGCGTTAATCTAGATTAAAATGGCTCATTTGAATTCCGCCGAAGGCATTCAGAATATGTGTGCTACCCAAATAATGACTGAAAGTAAGTCTTTGAGAACGGGTTTCTCAAGCCAGGTGGCGCATTAGACCAGGAGCTCATCTACTGTTTCCAAAATGCATCACAAACTGCTTGAGCTGTTCTACTATTACTATGATAATTGGTGATGAAAATAAATTATGTTCAATAAGATGTAAGTGTGTTTATTAACTGTTTATTAGATTAGTTAGCTTGGTTGATAGGGCTGTGCTGACGGGCTTGCCTCGGTTGCACTCAAACATCGTAGTTTGACGACGACTCTTCCCCTGCGCTACATCAGTGCTTGGCCCGGCATCTTCCGCATTAGCTAAGGCAGGGGTCGGCAACCCAAAATGTTGAAAGAGCCATATTGGACCAAAAAAACAAAAAACAAATCTCTCTGGAGCCGCAAAAAATTAAAAGCCTTATATAAGCCTTATAATGAAGGCAACACATGCTGTAAGTGTCTATAGACCAATTATTTGTTTGTAAACATTCGGGATGCGCGCGCAATGTGGCTGCAGAAAACCGGGAAAGGATAGCCTTTATAATGGCTAGAGAAGTACATGGATTATACAAATAGTTCGATTTATAAAGACCAAAAAGGTCGAGAAGGACAGCCTTTAAGAGAAAAGTCGATTCCCCATTGATCTGTCACATCAGAATTTTGATTTGGGTTACGAAAGTCTTGAAATTTGAGTGAGAATGTCCCCCGTTAGACTGCATCTTATGCGGCAGCTATGTCTTCAGAAATAGCTGACAAAAATAAAGTTGACGGTAATAAATATGGATCGCAGCCAATAATCAATGTTTTTTCTAAATATCGTTGTCTTTCTGCTTCATTCAGATGTGCTATGTTCGTAGTCATGACTCTGTTCGTTGAAAAGCTATGAAAGCTAACTAACTAACCACTAGAATTACACAATACTACTTTTAAAAAGTCTAAATTTGAAGAACCTATCAATACTATTATTATATTTCTATTATTATTATTATTATATTATTACTATATATTATTATTACTATATATTAATATATATGACTAACTAGCTACTATTGGATACAAATACAATGGGTTGAGTCGGACACAAAGATGGTGGCAGGCTTCACGGAAGTGATGTCTTTGGTACCCATGAATTAGCTATATTACTATCAAAATGATAAGTAGGCTACAAATACATAATGAGCATTCATGCAATCGCACTTTTTCTCTCACTCCCAACTGGGTACTCGGCTGCAAATGTAGCATGCCTTAACTGGAAATGTCTTTCCACGTTACTCTTTTTGTTATTTGACAACTTCTCATTACAAAGCAGACATGCAGGCAATCCTTCCGCATTGGCAATGAAAGCAAATGATTCGGTCCAAAAACAGTTGAATCCTCTGTTCTCCTCAGCTATCTTTCTCTTTTTCCCTTTGGGATCCATGGCCCATTACACAGCCGCCGGTTTGTTTGCAAAAGCCACCTGTCTGGCATTACGCCGAGCTGAAAGAAACGTATGTCGCAGGCTATGACGTAAATCTTCGTTGACAGAAATGTTGAAATAAAATATTTATTACACACATACACATTTTGCTGTAAAAATGTGTATAATAAATATTGTTTCAACATTTCTGTTTTAATAATTAAAACAAAAAATATGTTCACACCATCTTTTTCCATTTTCATATTTTTTAAAAAGCTCCAGGGAGCCACTAGGGCGGCGCTTAAGAGCCACATGCGGCTCTAGAGCCGCGGGTTGCCGACCCCTGAGCTAAGGGATGCTTTGCGTTTAGGTGGTATTTGAGACTGGAAGAACTCCTAGAGTAAACTAATTCTGCATAGCACAAGGTGCAAACAACCTTGTTGAGGTTTCCATTGGGAAGCTTCTTAAAAATACATTTTCCCTGAAGCAAACCAGGCGGCTTTATAGCTGCATCCATGTTAGCACGTCACGTTTGATGTGATAATTTCATACACAAGGGATACACACAGGTTCGAAGACTCGTTCTCGCCCCCTACAGTACAATTCGGATAGGTATACATCCGCGTTAAAATATCAAGGTGAAAGTCATCATAGCTTGCGTAGTATAGACCCAGCTCCCAACCCAACTTTGAGAATAGATTAACAGCAATATTTTTTTTATCGCCGATAAGAGTCGCAGCGCGTTAACGCCCGTTAACGCCGATAACGGCACACCACTAATATATACACACAAATACATGTAACATTTTCATATATTTAGTGTCTCATTTAATTTGTAATTTATATATTTTGTATGTCAATTAAGTCATTAAATTATATAATTAGTCATTTATTTAAGCTTTGTGTTGTATAATTATTTATTTATCCAAGTATTTAACCATTCATACTACCAAAACTAAATACTTTACAGATTGGCCTTAATTGTCCACACTACGTTTTTCTTTGAAAACGCATATTTTTCTCTCGGTTTTGGCCTTCTTTCCACACTGAAACAGCGTTTTTGATTGCGAAAACTGAGCTTTTTGAAAGCGCATTCCAAAGTGGTTTGTGTAGCCAATCATCTGATCATTGATTTATTCCATTCAATCCAGCAAACAAAAAAAACAAAAAACAAATCGACATTTTGTTTTTCTGTTTACACCAATAATGGAAAACGTTTGTTTGTCCTATTTGGGTGTGCTTTGCCTTCGGCAAGGGCACAACCTTTGTTCTCTCACATATATATTGTTTTCCTGTTTCTCTTTATTATTGTTGGAATGCTGCTTCAGCATTCCAAGTATTGTTCTTTGAATGTTTATTCAACTTCTTCTATTTCTTCCAAGACACCTTTCAGCGCCTTCATCTTCAGCTATTAAAACCGTTCAGCTATCAAAACATTCATCAGTTTCAGGCCATTCCTGCTATGACTTTTCAGCTTTGTACCTCTTATGCTTGAATTAATATAAATCAATATTCATAATATTTTTAACATGGGTTTCCAATGGAGTTTTCTTTCAAATCCTCTCAAACTTCTTAAAACTTCTTCAACTTCCAAATCCTTCTTCTTCCTCAATCTTTCAGCTAGAGCCACCATTTAAACTGACACTGACAAACTGACAAAACCCTAAACTATTTTTTAATAATTCAGCTTTTTGATATCAAATGACTAAATGTAATGTATTCAACTTTTTTCAATATCACTGATTATGTTTCATGACTTTTTCAAGCCGTTTCTGAGATTTACATGGGTGTGTACGTGAAACCCTAGAGTGCAGACTGAAACGCTTAGAGTGGAGGGCAGCTTCGGATGTCGTTTGAAAAAATATTTCTAGTTTGCCAGCATTGCCACAATTTTCGCTCTTCATGCTTCGTTTTTGGATCAATAGATAGCTAATTTTGTGCTGGTCGTAGACAGTTGTCTGTTGAATCCAACAGACGTACACATTTGTTCAGAGCCCCACGAAAGCGAGACAAAGTCCAACTCTCGCCACATAGAGACCAATGCAAATCTGGTGACAAAATCGTCAGAGAAAGCAAAAAGAACAAGATTTTGAAACTGCCGGTAGAGTCGTATTTCTGACCGCACAGAAATATAAAGGACATCTCTGGTTTCGGCAGAGTCTTGGGTCTCGGAAAATATCCTTATTTTCTGGATTGGACGTATAGTTTTGCGTCTAGGTTAACTTGTTTGAGGTGTGGATTCTAGCTACATTTCTGTTATTCTCTGCCCTCAGCGCGTTAGCAATCATAGCTGCACCATCACCGTGGCAACGACAGACACGCACCACTCAGTCTCTCACGCAGGTGATTGGTATTAGCTGATTAGTGGAGTCACAAGACAGAGTTTGATAGTATTTCAACCTAATACAATTTACAAGAGGTGACTCTGCAGGTGCTGCTAATATCTCTTTTACTACTATTGCTAATGGAACTGTTTTATTCTACTACGCCACTGTGCGTTGACTTGACCATGAGAAACCCGATTACTAGCAATTGTCGGTTTATGCCATACGATTACTCCGTTTACATGTGTAATTAGTTATGCGATTACTCAATAAACGCGTCTACATGATTCTTTTTTATTAATCGTTGTATGCTCCACGGACAGAACTTGCACCATCATCCTTCTGCAACAAAGTGTCGCCGTGTCTTCCTGTATCGGCCCTACTGCTGTATGTTTCATTCCATCAACACATTGAATCCTACTAAGAAAGCCGAGTAAACGCACTCAATGGTAGGCTACATCTGCTACTGCTATTACTATCCCAACTATAATTTCAGCTGTTAAAACGATAATATTCTTGTTACGACTAGCTAGCCTACTTCTTCTGTTTAACAGTTCAGCTTTCAGCTTCTCCCACATTGTAGGCTATTTTAGCTCTTAGCTTTGTTAGATGATGCAGTTCAGCTTCCACACTGCCTCTTTTGTGTGACTCACACATTTTTGAAATTCATTTCAGCTTGCGGGTATTTTCTCATTTCTCACTTTTATACTTTTTAAAATATTAAGGTTTTTGTGCAAATTATTCTCCCTTTAAAAGTAATGGTAAATCCTTTCAAATCATTGTTGGAATGCAGCTCCAGCCCCTTTCAAAAATACCTTTCGGTTGCTTTGAAGCTTCAGCTGATGACTTTCTACTAAATTTTCACTATTTTCAGCTTTTTCAGCATGGTCAGCTATCCCCATTCAGGTTTTCAGCATTCTCACTGCTGTTTCGCAGGAACAGCCTTTTCTAGTTTATTGTTTATTTTCGCCCCCCTAAGGATCAGTCACAATTTGGACTACATACACAACGGCGGTGTCAAAAGGTTCGTCTTGGTAGCGATTGCGTTGGTTGTATTTTTATTTACGTTCCGTTGGATGGTTTAATAAGTTCAAATTAACTTATAAATTATTTTTGCCCCCCTAAAACTCAGTCAATATTTGGCATACATAGACAACCTAGGTGTCAAAAGTTTCGTCTTGGTACCCATTGAGTTGCTTCTATTGGGATTTACGTTCCGTTGCATGGTTTAGGCTTAGGTTAAGTTTCTGTGGCGAAAAGTGAAGCTAACGGTGGCTAACTTGCTAGCCACAGTCACTGACGTTACTAACGTCACTACCGTCACGAAAACACGCGTGACTACCTGTAGCAGAACATTCGTTTCGCATCTATTAACTTGGGGGATAGCTAAGCTAACTATAGCTTTACTGCAAGGCAGCTGCAGAAACGCCACAAGCAAAGAGGCCAGGGTGATAACTATTTACTCATTTTACTTTGTGATGTGAAACACAATTGTGAAATGTAATGTACAATATTAGCTGATATTATTAAGGAAGTAGGCCCACATCTACTTTCGGAAACGGTAGTCTACTTTCACTGAAGCATTAGCATCATGACATTAGCCTCTGTTGCCCGGGCAACACATACTACAGTGGTCTATGATGCATCTGTTTTCAATCGTTAAAATAAACATTCCTCACAAATACATTTTCGTTGTAGGATTTATTATGACATTACATTACAAGTAAACGATTTGTTGGTGAAATTATCATTACCTGTGGTTTCAAACCAGTGTTGATCACTGCAACGCTGTAGCCTACGCGAGACACACTACAGTACTAGTAAAACATCTACACAGCTGTTAAGGAAGTCAAACGGCGACAGAACATGTTCGGCACTCCCCTTACTTAAATCAAAAGTCTTTCAATAGGTGAAACTATCTGACTACTAACCTGAACTTCATTGCCACAGCCTAAACTTTGCCAATCTGTTCATGAAAATAATTAATTTCAGCCTAAACCGTACAACGGAACGTTAAATCCAATTCAACAAACGCAATCGCTACCAAGACGAACACAGCAGTACTGTAGTGTAGTAGTACAATTTACCGGGGCAGCTTCACACAGGGCTATATCGCATTTTGCGTTGTTACTGACAATGATCGCTACCAGTGAGCTTTTTATGAATGAGCGTTTTTCCACTAAATAAATGTCAAGCTTATTTACGTTTTGGGGGGCATATTTTCAGATGGTACTGTTTGAATTGCGATTCCATCTTCTACTGCCGGTAACGTCGTAGAATAATCTTCAAAGGGGGTTCTTTATTCATGAATGAATGCAATATGAGTACAGTAGGCTAAATGCCTGAAAATATCACGAGAAGGGAAAACTTAAAAGGACGTTTAAATCAGAGATTAGGTCAATTTTTACACCGGTCTGCCAAATTTATTGGTTTTGATTCAACGATTAGGCTGCCTCTTGCAGAGGAAATGAGAAGACATCTATTTCATTCTACACTTCACTCGTATTTTCAGTTGTAAATGAGCAGCAAAAAAAATGCTTTTAAATCTATGTAATCTTTATAAATAATAAGTATGCATTTTTATATAAAATATACAGAAATATCAGACCCCTGTGCAACCGACGCAAGCAAGCACACCCTACAATTTCCTCAGAAATTGTACCTTGAAACAGAAAATCTTGAAACTGAACATTTCATAAACAAGGAAACCAAAACGAAATTACAGATCTTATTTTAAATTTTAGTTCTTTATTTTTTGTCCTACTTCCCACGGGGTCTTCCTGCTGCGCCGAACGAACACAACAACAAAACTCCAAACAATGCTTATCTAACTAAGCTTAAACCTTTAACTCTGTAGCTTCTCAGCTTGCCGCGGGCATTCTGGGTAACAGGAGCGTTGCCGCTACACAACTATCTAATCAACTTTCCTTCGTCCTACTCTGGAGTCTTTACATTTATTCATTTAGCAGCCGCTTTTATCCAAAACGACCTCCGAGAGAGCTTTACTAAAAGTGCATTGGTCAATGATCATAAACGAGATAGCCCCAAAAAGGTTTTTGCAGGCTTTTGTAGTCTTTGATATTGACTAGTGCATGCTGGGATTTCATGACGTCAACTACCCGAGCTCAGTTCACAATTCAATTCTAAACCAAAAATTATGTTATTTGTCCGTGGGATGAAAGTAAATATCTGGAAAATAACTGTTAAATTAGCTAGTTTTGATAAAGTGAAATTAAGTGTTTGAACAAAACATTTTGGTGAAAATGTTATTAATATTTGTAAAAAAACTGAAATCTTTGTGTATTTTTAAGTAACATTTGGCTGTAATGTTTATGTAAAATGATCAATTTACAGTTTGCCATTGTCTTTCCATCTGTATTTCCTTGTCATTCATAAATACAGAAAAAAACACGTATAATTTACAGAAAAAGTGCAGTAATTTTTTATTTAGTGTGTATGTATAAGAATATTGAAGCCAGGCAGGGGTTGACAATATTCACTTGCCCTTTGATGATGGCACAGATTGGGGAAGCATCCCTGCAGGCTACCTGGAGCATGCAGATATCTATTGCAATCAGCATAGCTGGCTTCATGCAGAACGTCTCACAAGCTTCTCTGTTCATCATTATCGTTACTCATTTATCTGACGCATTGATTATATCTGAAACATATGTTCAGCGTTGTCAGTACACATTGGTATATCTTAAAGGTGTCAACCGAGCCCTGGTATTCTTCTCCACCTTTTGAGGGTTAGGGTTAGTGATGAAGCTCAATGAAATGAATGAAACTAGAGAGGGTACAATTTCTGGGGAAATTGTAGGGTGTGCTTGCTTGCGTCGGTTGCACAGGGGTCCGTTTTTGAATGACATTTTTACAACTGATATTTCTGTATATTTTATATAAAAATGCATACTTATTATTTATAAAGATTACATAGATTTAAAAGCTTTTTTTTTTGCTGCTCATTTACAACTGAAAATACGAGTGAAGTGTAGAATGAAATAGATGTCTTCTCATTTCCCCTGCAAGAGGCAGCCTCATCGTTGAATCAAAACGAATACATTTGGCAGAGCGGTGTAAAAATTAACCTAATCTCTATGACTTAACCCTTGTGTTATCTTCGGGTCATTCTGACCCATCAGTCATTGTGACCCACCGTCGTATTGCGACAAATTTACCGCATACAAAGACAAAGCAAAGCATTTTCTTTTAACAGCTAGGCTGTCTCAGACCCCCCACATTGCAAAGGTTAAAATATTTTTTTTTGTTTTTTTTTTTTGTATTGGGTAAAATTGGGTAAACACAACGATGGTTCGTTATGAACCTTCGGGTCATGTGACCCGAAGGCAGCACGAGGGTTAAACGTCCTTATAAGTTTTTCCCTTCTCGTGATATTTTAAGGAATTTAGTCTACTCATATTGCATTCATTCATGAATAAAGAACCCCCTTTGAAGATTATTCTACGACGTTACCGGCAGTAGAAGATGGAATCGCGATTCAAACAGTACCATCTGCTAACTGAAAATATGCCCCCAAAAACGTAAATAAGCTTGACATTTATTTAGTGGAAAATCGCTTTCATAAAAAGCTCAGTGGTAGCGATCATTGTCAGTAACAACGCCAAGTGCGATATAGCCCTGTGTGGAGAAGCTGCCCCGGTACTACGGTACAGTACTAGACTACTCCTGTGTTCGTTCGTCTTGGTAGCGATTGCGTTGGTTGAATTGGATTTAACGTTCCGTTGTACGGTTTAGGCTGAAATTAATTATTTTCATGAACAGATTGACAAAGTTTAGGCTGTGGCAATGAAGTTAAGGTTAGTAGTTAGATAGACTTTTGGTTTAAGTAAGGGGAGTGCCGAACATGTTCTGTCGCCGTTTGACTTCCTACTGTACAGCTGTGTAGATGTTTTTGTAGTGTCTCGGGTAGGCTACAGCGTTGCAGTGAGCAACACTGGTTTGAAACCACAGGTAATTATAATTTCACCCACAAATCGTTTACTTGTAATGTAATGTCATAATAAATCCTACAACGAAAATGTATTTGTGAGGAATGTTTATTTTAACGATTGAAAACAGATGCATCATAGACCACTGTAGTATGTGTTGCCCGGGCAACAGAGGCTAATGTCATGATGCTAATACTTCAGTGACATAGTAGACTACTGTTTCCGAAAGTAGATGTACTTCCTTAATAAAATCAGCTTATATTGTACATTACACGTCACAATTGTGTGTCATATCACAATGTAAAATTAGTAAATACTTATCACCCTGGCCTCTTTGCTTGTGGCGTTTCTGCAGCTGCCTTGCAGTAAAGCAGTTAGCTTAGCTATCTCCCAGAAGTTAACGAGCTGCTAAACTAATGTTCTGCTAGAGGTAGTCACGCAAGTTTTCGTGACGTTAGTGACGTAGTGACGTTAGTAACGTCAGTGACTGTGGCTAGCAAATTAGCCACCGTTAGCTTCACTTTTCGCCACAAAAACTTAACCTAAGCCTAAACCATGCAACGGAACGTAAATCCCAATAGAAGCAACTCAATGGGTACCAAGACGAAACTTTTGACACCTAGGTTGTCTATGTATGCCAAATATTGACTGAGTTTTAGGGGGGCAAAAAGAATAATAAAAAGAATAATATATATGTGAGAGAACAAAGGTTGTGCCCTTGCCGAAGGCAAAGCACACCCAATGAAGCTCAATAGTCCAATTTGAAAATGTGCAAATGACTGAAGATAGACCAGATAGGCTACAGTATTAGGGGACCGGTAAGGCCTGTATAAAGCATCCAAAACAGCATGTCATGGGACTTTAACCCTTGTGTTATCTTCGGGTCATTCTGACCCATCAGTCATTGTGACCCACCGTCGTATTGCGACAACTTTACCGCATACCAAAACAAAGTGAATCATTTTCTTTTAACCGTTGGGCTGTCTCAGACCCCCCACATTGCGATGGTTAAAAGAAAATTATTTTTATTTGTTTTTGTATTGGGTAAAATTGGGTAAACACAACGATGGTTCGTTATGAACCTTTGGGTCATGTGACCCGAAGGCAGCACAAGGGTTAAGTATTGATGTGTCTCCTAAAGTAAGAGACAAGACAAATATGAAAGTCGCAGGATTAGCATCATAGATTCATTCCTTCACAGGACACATCCCTGCTAGGGATGTTCATGACTTATCATTGATCGATTCTTTGCTGTTCAGGATTTATCCGGTTAAATGTAAGCTATTAACCAACGTTTGCTGTCTCCATTGTTAGGCTACTTAAAACGTCACTAGGACGATGTACTCCAGTGCTTCCGCTGTATTCATCATACCGCTGCTTCGGAATTGAATGAAACGTCATCAAATGCGAGCGAGTAGATCACGATTAGATTGGATCTGCTCCACGATTCTAACAACCAATTTAAACGATGCGAATACAGCAAGCACTTCTGTTCGGCTCGGTCAAGCAGTGACGAACAGGGCAGCTTTTAGTAACAGTAACCCTACTGGTAACACTTTAGAATAATGGTCCGTTGTTAACGAGTAGGTATGCAGGAAGTAATAGATAGTACTACATTAACACCGGATTTAATACTATTAACTAATATGGAACCAAGGTTAACTAAGCAGCAAGTAATAGCTAATTTACTACAAAGGTAGTTCCTTGGTAGGTATTTGGTTATTACTAAATACATATATCCTCATTGAGAACTACTTGTGAACTATGACCAATTAAGAAAGAATAACCAATTAATTATTAATCACAAAAGTAACTTGTCTAAAAAGTGAACCATTCGTTTTTTTTTTTATCTGAACATGGTCATAGCTTTTCAGAAGCTTGTGCATCAAATGGGTTCTTTGTGGAAACCAGCAGGCCCGTAGAGATTACCCCCGCAGCCCCCGCACCGCGGGGGGGCCTCGTGTGGCAGGCCCCCCGTTTTTTTTGTTTTTTTTTATCCAATTTGAATTACATGGGATGTCTTATTGTCTTGTCTGTGTTTCCAGAGTTGATATAAAAATAAAGACAAGTATATTTAATTGTGCTTTCTTTGTTAGCTAGGTAAGTGACATGACGAAGTAGGTCAGATGGTCACACAGACCGGCGAGCCCGCTGCAAATAGGTAGCTAACTGTAGCGTAGCGTAGGAAAAATGAAAGGCACATTTAAAAGCGGTGCCCAAAAGCGGCATTCAAAACAGAACATTTCTGAATTAAATGCCAAACTTCCCAAAATTACAAGTCTTTTTCGACCAGCCGGTGAAGGATGCACTCATCTGCCAGAAGAGACAGGTATTGTACTGTTTGCTATAGCTAACATTACTGTACCACATAGCTATACTTTGACAGCTGTACTGCTCTGTCTGTGTTGTGCTTCCTAGCGTTAACAGCGAGCCTCCTTTCCAAGAGCCAGGAAAATTAGCCTTGCTCCTTTATTGACTTCCTATCAAGCTGACAACATTGAAATGGAGTGAAACTACAAAAAAAGTGCTTAATTATAAAATATATTACATAACTGACATTATTAGCAAACATGATAACGTATGCGACAGTAGTATCGTGCAGTTGCAGCAATTGCGTTTGACTATTTAAACATACAAAAAACATAATCAAAGTTACAATAAGTCATTGTATTTCAGTTATATTCATATGATCGTGTAAAACGTACAGTCATTGCTTTCTAAAAGATTCACACAACAAAAAATGGCTCAATTTATGATTTAGCAAACACGCTAATAATAAAACACAACTCCATACTATCAAGTGTGCCTGATGTAGCCACGGCCATCAAATTATTTCTGACAATACCCGTGACTGTCGCAAGCGCTGAAAGGTCATTTTCCAAGCTGAAACTGATCAAAACATATCTCAGAAGCTCCATGTCACAAGAGAGGCTGTCAGGTCTGGCCATCCTTAGCATAGAAAATGAACGTGCGCGCAGTGTAGATGTAAAGAGTGTGGTAAAAGACTTTGCACACAGATTTGCTAAAAGACGCGCACATGTGTAGGCTATTCACCTGCAAACCTGTAGAAAGTATATATATGTAGGCCTACTTGTTATGTTGTTGTAACATATGCTCTGTTTGAGAGTTTTTTTCTTATTGAATACATTTCCCTCTCAAGACAAGCTTGAGTTTTGATATCTTGCATTTATTATAGGACTCTTCAGAATGTTCCGAAAAGTTCAGTTGATCGCGCAGTGGCGGTTCTACATTGAATTACACCCAGGGCGAGACGCCCTTCGCTTCACACCAAACATAATAGGAGGGTTACATAAACATGCCCTTACACGCTAAATGTCTGTTATTACATGCTATATTAATATAACTTTTAGGGAGGAACACTTTTAGTTATGACGTTAAACTATACTTTGTCACGAAATATAGTTGTAGCAAATGTTCGTCTTTGAAACTACCTACAGATTTGAAAATTCCGTTGGCTAATTACAGGGCCTAACCTAAATAATGAAAATAAATAATAAATGAACTTGTAACAGTGTTTTTGCAAAGCACACTATTATGGTGAAATGTTATCTCGTGTTTGTTGAGTTAAAACTAACGAAATATTGTTGTTGCATAGCAAGCATCATAGCAAAAAGGCTAACAAACGTAAGAGTTAGCCTATACCCACCAATTAACATTAGCCCTTCATTAATGACATGGATACCGTAATAATCATACAGAGACATATTTGCATACCTTTATCTTTTTCTCGTTTCTTCTTTTCTTTTTTTTCACACAATTAAAAAAAAAAAAAATGTGCAGGAACTTTAGGCCTATATTTATAATATTATGAATGAAATGTGCGTTATTTGGAAGAAAGTCGAGGTGCAACTGACTTTAGCCCACTAATTTAGAGTACTGCACTATACAGTGCCCCCCCCGCCCCCCCCCTTGTCCGTTCCATTTGGGAGACCCAGTCAGGTGAGCTGTCTGTCCCCCTCCCCTTTTTTCACACAGCTTCTGTGCACGGCACCTTCTCAGCAAGCAGGGGTGCCTGCAGCTGCCTGAAGGGGGCGCCAATTTGCCAATTCCCCACACAGTGAAATGATGGAAAAGAGAAAACCGCTTTGCGGCGCAGATTTTTATTTATTTACTGCTCGTGCGCCCCCCACGTGACATGAAAAAATGCCGCCCCGGGCAGCTGCCCGGTCCGCCCGTGCCTAAAACCGCCCCTGTGATCGCGTCCGGGTCCTGTTCGTCCCGTCGGTATTTGTATTACATTGTCCGTTACATATGTTGTGTGGGGGGGGGGGGGGGCTCTCAGGATTATTCTGCGGGGGGGCCTCATGTGTTTCCGTTACGGGCCTGGAAACCAGTTTATGAATATTATATCCCCCCAAATACGTAGCTACAGGTTGAGATTGTGACTTCTCTTACCAAAGGATGGATGTATGTTCTCTGTATTGGATTGTCTCTGGATTAGTTCACTATTATGAGCTCTTGAGTGTCAGTTCAATATGTCTCAGACTCCAAAGACCTACCTTTATGTTACAGTAGCCATCTGAGGAGGACTTCTCTTTAGGATATGAATATAAACATTTATGTTCTCTTGTCAAAAACAATTTGCATCCTGCATTTATGTTGCGATAAGCGCAAAACCACATCTTCCAGATTATAATGCTTGTAAGAATATCACTAGTGCCTCACAGAAATGTATGCCTGTACAGTATGTGTATAAATATAAAATTAGACTTATATTACTTGTGAAAACCAGTATAACTCCTCACTAATTACTCAAGCATTACCTTGTCATCCTGCAGGAATTACTTGTGATGTGGACCATTATTTTAAAGTGAAAAACATGTTAACTCATCACTAATTACTCAAGCATTACCTTGTCATCAGCAGGAACTACTTGTGATGTGGACCATTATTTTAAAGTGAAAAACATGTTAACTCATCACTAATTACTCAAGCGTTACCTTGTCATCCCGCTGTAATCTGGACCATTATTTCAAAGTGAAAAACATGTTACCTCGCAAGATCTACAACATAAAACAACTGCAGATTGGGCAACATTTTTTTTATTATATGCACTGGAAGATTTCCATGAAATCTTAAAAGAAAATCCTACTTAATGCAGAAATGCACATGGGCATGCAAGAATAAAGCACTTTGTAAAATAAGTCTGAAAAAAACATTCTTTGTTTGGCACAATGATGAAACCTAGAATTGAAAGAAAAATTCTGTATTTTGAATGAAACATTCAACACATTAAACAAACTGATGAAAAACTGAGCCAAACATAATTGCTAAATAAGTATTAAGTAAGTAACGCTACATGCCTAACCCAAACTAACGTATAACGTTAGGCCTATACTCACTCTGAGTATAGCATTGGCCACTACTACGAAATACAACAGCAACACAATTCCAAAGGGATGAAAATGATGAAGGAAGAAATAACAAATGGCCCAATTCAGAGAACAGGAACATGGTCCAAATCGCTAGCTACAGTTGTTGCTAGCTGTAAAGCCAGGCTAGCTGTCGACTAGCTTGTAAAAAGTCCCATTCATACAAACTGTATATTATTGCAATCGAAATTCGAACTAATTCCACAATTCGAAATTCGCACTAATTCTAGTCTACAATTCGAAATTCTAGTGAAATTCACCTAGTCGTTATCTAAGGGATTATGTTAGCCAAATACTGGATATTTACCATCCATAAAAATGTGCCAAATGATTTCACGCTACAAACTCACTAATTGACGTTGCACCAGAGTATAGGTATAGGGAAAACATGACATGGATTTCAGGACAAACAGGTTTCGGTAAGCCAAGTCGACTGGATTTGGAAAATGGACCGGTCGGGATTTGATATTTTCGGAGCTGCAGAAAGACGTAATAGCAGTCACATCGAAATTGCATGCATAATCATACAGTATGATCAAATATTGGGGAGGACGTGTCCCATAATCATACAGTATCATCAAATATTGGGGGGGACATGTTATAACGTTAATCATAGTCATTCATAAACTGGTTTCCACAAAGAACTCATTTGAGGCACAAGCTTCTGAAATGTTATGACCACGTTAATAGTAAAAAAACACAATTGTTCACTTTTTAGACATTACTTTTGTGATTAGTAATTCATTGGTTATTCTTTCTTAATTGGTCATAGTTCACAAGTAGTTCTCAATGAGGATATATGTATTTAGTAATAACCAAATACCTACCAAGTAACTACCTTTGTAGTAAATTAGCTATTACTTACTGCTTTGTTAATCTTGGTTCCATAATAGTTAATAGTATTAAATTCGGTGTTAATGTAGAACTACCTATTACTTCCTGCATAACTACTCGTTAACAACGGACCATTATTCTAAAGTGTTACCCGTGATTCACTTCAGTACGTGCAAATGTCGCTCCTCGGATAGATATGCCGCGAGTGCTCATGGTCGGCTCCTGGACGCAAGCCCCTTTTGGACAGCACAACAGCAGCACGGGAAACGGAGCCGCCCCTCGCCGGAGCCTTCCCCAGGCAGCATGCAGGGGAGGGGATGGAACGGCCTCGCCGCACTCGAGAAACAAACAGCTCCTAGTGGCCGAACCCCATGTTGTACAACGGACAGTCCTTAATGTTGGCCGAACAAGGCTAAACGGGAACTCGGCGCCCTGAGTTTTCACCGACCCCATCGGTGCAGGGCTCCTTGGATGGAGAATCATCAGGAAGCAGCTCAAAACCTTCGTTCAGATCCCCAAAACACGCACACGCCGTCCGGGACCGAAGAGACGGACAGGGAAACGCGAACGACAGACAGGCCAACACAACACAGAGAACGGGAAGCGACCAGCAACGGCAGCAGCGCAGAACACAAAGGTAATCGAGGATGCGTGTGCGTGCATGTGTGCGACTTTATAGAGCTGCCTATCAAGCAAAGCCTATGGGCTGAGAACACGGCAATGGGTGATATGGCGCGCGCTGCCCGAGTGCCATGCCTGAACTTGCTTCGCTCATTACGGTCATCTGCGTCGCCAATTCCCACTGTCTCCAAAATGTGCGTAGGCCTACAAATGGGTCAGAGTTTGTGTGGAGGACCGCACATTCTCCCATCAAGTTAGTTTTTTATAAATCACAACCTTTGCGTGGGAAGTGGCATACGCACATTTTCAGCCCCATTTTGTGCGTACGCAACGTTTATAAATGAGACCCCTGGACTCCCCAGCATCCTACGCCAGGATCCTGTTTGTGGATTTCAGCTCTGCCTTCAACACCATCATCCTCACCCTGCTTCAGGACAAGCTCTCCCAGCTGAACTCCACCTGGAGGTGTATCACAGACTTCCTGTCTGACAGGAAGCAGTGCGTTAAGCTGGGATAACAAGTCTCTGACTCCCGGTCCATCAGCACCGGATCTCCTCAGGGCTGCGTCCTTTCCCTTCTGCTCTTCTCTCTGTACACCACCAGCTGCACCTCCAGTCATCCGTCCGTCTAACTCTTGAAGTTTGCAGACGACACCACCCTCATTGGTCTGACTATAGGTGGGAAGCGGACAACCTGGGGACCTGGTGTAGCCAGAACAACATACAGCTCAATGCTCTTAAGACAGTGGAGATGGTTGTGGGATCTCAAGCTCAAGCTCAAGTACTCGTAAAAATACCCCCGATACCAAAGACCGATACTGCACGTTTTTTTATTCATTTTATTTTATTATTACGACAATGGTGTAGGTGAGAAATTAGATCTATATATATATATTAGGGGTGGAACGGTACACTGAAGTCACGGTTCAGTTCATACCGCGGTTCAGACATTCGGTACGAGTTCGGTACAACGGAGGGAAAAGCAAAACAAACCACAGTTTCTCTACGAGTGAATACGGGCGCATTGAAGATGACATGTAAATTCCGATTGCGTCAGTATTTTTTGGGGCCCTATTTGTATGTGTATCTAATGGCTGGTTAAGCACTGTAGGGAGGAGAAGTTGGACAGTTTTTTTTTGGTCTCGTTCCAGTGATTGGCACACCTGGGTGATGGCGTCGGATATTTTTTGTCATTTAGCACACGCCAGATGCGTTATATTCATTAGCATGTTAGATGTATTTCCATACCCCACAACCAGTCACGTGCGGTGATGTCAGTAAGAGGCTAGGCACTGAGTTATGAAAGCCAGATTGCCTAATTACCAAATGTTTTGAATAAAATCGAGCTTGCCAGATTTTCATCCATGGATCTGCCACAATGAATATGGCTTCAGCTGTGGAACTGGTCCTTAGATTTAAATATAACAGCATTGAGCTGGTAAGCTATTGTGTGACATGGATCAACAATTCAAACAACACCATACAATGGATTACCTGCAAGGAAATCTATAACTTGGTCTAAAAGACTTGTTTGTCAATAAAGATGTCAGTGCCCTAAAAAGGATTCCTTGTGTTATTGTTCACAAAAAATAGTCATAATGATTAACCATGTTACATTTACATTTATTCATTTAGCAGACGCTTTTATCCAAAGCGACTTCCAAGAGAGAGCTTTACAAAGTGCATAGGTCACTGATCATAACAACAAGATAGCCACAAAACATTGCGAGTAGCCAAAACATGAAGCACACATTGTGAACAACCAAAGTAAGTGCCAAAGGGAAGAACAATAAGAGCATGTAGTTAAACAAGTTACAATTAAACAACATGAACCGCTATACGTGCAAGTGTACCTGTGGAAAAAAACAAGCAACAATAATAAAAACAATATATCACAGCGAGTACAAAAAATGTAAAACAGTTACCACTAACCACAAGAGCAACAAGTCTCTGAGCAAGAGTCATTGTGATCCTTGAGGAAACTAACATCGGGTCAAGCGAACCATTCCAAAGTACCGTTGTACTCCTGGAACAAGTGCGTCTTGAGCCTTTTCTTGAAGGTGGAGAGACAGTCAGTGTCTCTGATGGAGGTGGGGAGTTGATTCCACCACTGGGGGGCCAGACAGGAGAAGAGCTTGTGTTGGGACCGGGCGGTCTTGAGCGGTGGGACCACCAGGCGGTTGTCTGAAGAAGACCGTAGGTGACGGGTGGGGGTGTAAGGCTGCAGGAGAGACTTGATGTAGACGGGTGCAGTCCCGTTCACTGCTCGGAAGGTCATGTTGTGGTGTCACCCTGCCCCCACCTCTCATATGCTAAAATTTGGAGTTGCTGGTTGGAGTCTTTACTTGATGGGTCTCACACCTCATTGTGTAACTTACTGTCACATTGCTAGTCATATGTTGATAAGTAAGGGTCAACATGTGGTCTGATTGGTTGTTCTTGTGTATAAAAGTAATTGTGAAGCATTGTTCTGTGGATTCTTGATCTCCTGAGACCTTCTCCTCAGCTCTGGCTTGTCCTTCCTCACCTCTTGCTTTTTCTCTCTGGTTTACAATAATCATGGTAGAGCAGGTAAGATTTAAAACCTTCATTTTGTAACATGTTTGCAATGTAATTGATTTCATTCATTTGCAATGTTATTAAATATCTATTTAATTTAACCTTAAATCAACCATACTTGCCGATTTAACCCAGAGTCAAATAACTGCAATTTCCATTGGTATTGGCATTATTTGGTTACAGTTTTTCTCAGTCGCTTTGGTGCATTTCTCACATCACTATTTACATTTGCACAACAGTTAGTTCAACCTCCACAACATTTAGTCATTTGTGCACATCATAGTAGCAGTTTCTCATTCCTTCCAACAAATTGCAAGTGCGTTTGGACATGCATCAATTGCTTTCATACAACTCTCTGCTGTTTTATAACATTATCATTTGCTTATGTCATGTCAGTCAAAATTAACTATACTTGTGAATGCTGAATAGTCATTCCATATAAAACTAATAGTCCTCATTTAATTGTTTGAGTCATTATATACAAAAATGTTGAACTAGTTGTCAAAATCTGTCAAGCAAATTTTACAAAGTTTTTTAAAATCTTTTTTTTCCTGAAAATGTCTCCTAAATTGAACCATTTCTCTCAGGTGAATCTCAGCTTTCACTGAAGAGAAGGGGTGTGTGAAGTATCAGTTGCAACCAATGATAAGCCTATTCTCTATAATCACTGTCAGAGCTGAGTCTCATAAACCCCCACTTTACAAGCACATATGAACCAAGCAGGACATAGTGTGTACCATTTCTACAATACTGTGACACAGAAATGGAAAGTCAGCCTTGAGGAAGAGGGTGTGGGGAGGAAGGGGACAAAACAGGGGAAGAGGAAGAAGAGGCCAAGTACATAGGCGGATCCCTGATGTTGTTGTTGCATGTTGTACTGCAATATTGTTTACCGTTGTGCACAGCTGTACCCAAAGGGAGTTTATATTTGTTATAAATAAGGGTGTATTTTTTCGTTTGCACAATGCTGTGAACAAATTAGAATTGCAAAGAGCATATGCAGTAAAAATGTGAAACATACATATTCAGTGTCTTGTACTCATTTACCTCCCTAAATACAGTAATGTGTAACTTTACTGTATTTTTCAAATGGCAGTGCAAATAGTATATAGTGCTGTCTTGAGCATTTTCAGGTAGTGTCACCAAGATCTGACTTTTTTGCATTGGAAAACATTTACAGAGTAAACTGTCATAATGAAAACATGACAAAGCCATTTGACTATCTTGTTCATAAACAATGGTGTCGGGACTTTTCATCTTGATGACACTGACACTTTCATTGACACGAATACTTGCTTTTGAGGAATGAGTTATCCATTTTGAGCAAGTGACACGCTTTTGCAAGTTATCAACTAGGTTTTGCAGTTTGTACTAATTGTTTTGAGAACTGCATTAACTGTTGTGCAAATGTAAATAGTGATGTGAGAAATGCACCAAAGCGACTGAGAAAAACTGTAATGTTAATACACTGTTCAGTTTCCCCTCTTCCTTTAAACCATAGGGGATTCGTTTTGGTTATTTGGCCAATATTAAACCCTGTACATTGTCACTAGGCTATGACAATGAAGGGGAAAGACTATCAACAGAAAACCAAAAGGCATATCGATCAACTATTCATAAGCAATTGGTAATGTAGGAGGCAGCAGACAATTGTAGGTTAGATTCATTTGCATGAATATACAAAGGCATTGGCAATTTATTCATTAGAATGATTAAATGCTTTTATGATGTGCATAAATGACTAGAGGATATGGACATTGAACAAAAAGTTTTGAGAATGTCAATTGTGATCAGAGAAATGTAGGTACACAAGCAACTGATAAAAACTGAAGCTGCATAACAGGCACAAAAACCACAAGCACTGAACTATCGATACTGTATATTGATAGTTCGATAATGATTTTGTATATTTTATTTAATTTTAATTCCACTTAGTACTGCTAGTTTATGTACCCTTAGTCCACATATTTAAATTTTAGGTCCCTATATGTTTATTGTATGCACCTTCCTGCCAAAGCAAATTCCTTGTCTGTGCAAACTTTCATGGCGAATAAATCCCATTCTGATTCTGATAATTCCAATAATCTCTCTCAAAAATCTTCATCATCAACTGCATCACGGGCGCTGTGCACTAGTTACATTAAATGTTAGAAAGGATAATACTAAACACATTGACTCATTGTCAAGTTTTTGATTGTCATTGAATCATTGTTGTTGTTCAAGATTATTTAGATGCTTAAAAGAAATTCTGAATCAGCCTATATACTTGGAAATATAGCAGTTGCAAATAGGAAGCCATTTAAAAAAAAAATGTTGAACCATGAATCACAAATCAGAAGCTACAAATAAGAAACCAACTTCAGCCTTGTTACATGAAGAATTTAGAATGTAAGGTGTTTACTTTAGTCCAATTCTATTCCATTGGGGTTTTCTACTTGCTTCTAATTACTTGGTTGATTATTCCACCACTTTAATGAGAAAGATATGTGCCAACATAATTTACATTTACATTTAGTCATTTAGCAGACGCTCTTATCCAGAGTGACTTACAGTAAGTACAGGGACATTCCCCCGAGGCAAGTAGGGTGAAGTGCCTTGCCCAAGGACACAACGTCATGTGGCACTGCCAGGAATCGAACCAGCGACCTTCTGGTTACTAGCCCGATTCTCTAACCGCTCAGCTACCTGACACCCCGTAATTACACAGCCTCTGTATCATCCTTCTGTCATTCTGTCCCTCAGCGTTCAGGTGAAGCGACTTGATAGCAGTGCCACCAGTGTCCTTCTGCTTCACTCCATCTTGTCTGTACCTCTATTATTTAAAAGGCCATTTTAAAAGGCCAATGTTTGTCTTAGGGCAGGAGCTTCACAATATTAAATAACATTTTATACTCATCCACCAGATGAGCTAAATGTAACAAACATGAGTTTTTGAGTTTGTCTATAATTTTATTGTACAAACAAAGTAGCAGCCATACTATCGCAAAAGACAAATATAATACATTTACATTTAGTCATTTAGCAGACGCTCTTATCCAGAGCGACTTACAGTAAGTAAAAGTTGCGCTGACAATGTCAGTGTTGTCATTATCACTAGCGATAATGGGTTAGCTGCTTAAACTAGCTGCACCCGGGGTATTGCGCAACAGAAAAACAATCACACACATCTCAATCTCTGATAGGTGCGTTCTCCGTCCTCGCGATTTTGCAAGGACACTTGGCAATAGAGTTCTCTAGAGTAGACCACAAGTGCGTTGTTAGAGTCCTTGGTATTGAAGAACAGACATAAATCAGGTGACAACTAAGAGGTCTCCTTGCAGTCTGTCCACCTGCTTGGAGTCGTTGGTTGTAGGGTTAGGCTACAACAGGTGAAAAAACCTGGTTACGCCACAGAAATGTGTCCAACCTTTTAACAAATTTACACCAAGGCTACATTATCTGTCATTTTAAAAAGGCGTACAGAGTAATTTGGCACTTTCAGCATTGCAAAGCATAGGCTACCAGTAGCTACTAAGAAACCATCGGACTGAAGTCTGAGAGATTGGGGGAGGGTTTACGCCATCCAGACCTCTGAGGAGCCAGCTGGGACCTGAGGTGGCGGCTCTGTGCGTCCCGGTGTATTTTTTATTGTCTCCACGCGCACCTGATCAGCATCCTCCCTCGCCCTGATCCCGACCGCAAGAAGCTGTATCGAGACGACGGGGTTTTATAGCTACGTCTCTTTGGATTCCTACTCACTTCGAACTATTGGAGGGTAACTCGGATAGGATTTCAGCACCAAAACCACTTTTTGGATTAGCTATGGCACCGTCGCGTTGTTGTTTGGTGCTACTTTTTCTAACAGCTGTCCAAACTGGTCATGGAGGCGGGCAGGTTAGTAGGCTGGGTAGTTAGATAACATAACGATGCTTGTACACTTCGTCACATCTTCAAGAATAATGAAGCAAAAACTGTTGTATTTCAGTAATAAAAACAGGCTTACTCTATAGTCCTAAACAGAAAAAAAGTTGAAAAAAAATTGACTTAATTTAGAATGGGGAGTTTTAGTGAGATCGTGTTAAGAAGTACAGTACGGAGTAGTGAGGGATCTTGTCTGAAAGTTATGTAATAGGTACAAAGAGGTTCGGGTTTTGTCTGTAGTGAAACCTAGTTCGGGGCTGTGTAGCGGACGATGTAGCAGGCTTCAGCTACAACAACAAGAGCGCAGCATACTCAGACATTCCGTACTCGGCTTTGGTGAATTGTCAGAATTCCATGGCGAACGTGACACTGATTAAACAGTAAGTGTTTGTTTATTGGGTGTTTGACAAACCCTGTGTGCACATCGGGTAAAAAAGAGCCTCTTATTCCACCGTCTGTTGAAGCTGGTCAGCTGTTTACACTAAGACAGGGTACCCTGCGTCCAGTTTAAACTATAACCATCTGGATATGACTCCTCAGGTAGAGGCATTTCCTCTCTCTCTCTGCTTCTCTCTCTTTTTCTTTCTCCTTTTGTCTCTCTCTTTCTTCATTTCTCTCTGCATCTCTCTCTCTGCTTCTCTCTCTGCATCTCTGCTTCTCTCTCTGTTTCTCTCTCTCTGCATCTCTCTGCTTCTCTCCCTCTGCATCTCTCTGCTTCTCTCTCTCGGCTTCTCTCTCTCTGCATCTCTGCTTCTCTCTCTGCTTCTCTCAATGTGTCTTTCTCTGTCAGTCTCTGTCTCTCAGCCTGAGCATATTAAGGAAAATTGTGCTGTCCCCTCTGTGTGCTGGTTCGGTTGTTAACCAGGTGTTAACTGGTTTAGGTGTTAGCTAGGTGTTAGCTGGTTCAGGTGTTAAATAGGTGTTAGAGTAACGGAGTGAGAACCGTGAAACTCACTCCTCAGGTATGTAAGAGGCCACCCGCGTCAACGAATCGCTAGTTTTTCGTTGGCGTAGTTGGTAGTGATGGCGCTTCGGAAGTTAGAGGTGGTAGGTTCGACTCCTGGTCGGAGCAGACAGTTGCCCGTATGCCTCTGACGGAGCTTGCAAGACCACGTCCGTCACATTGGTGCCGTGACCTGGATTCACGAGGTTAGCGTCAGCTGACTGCCGGAGTGAGTTTCAGAGGGGTGAGTGTAACGGAGTAAGAACGGTGAAACTCACTCCTTAGGGAATGTAAGAGGACACCCGCGTCAAAGAAGGGCTAGCTTTTCTTTGGCGTAGTTGGTCGTGCTTGGCAAGTCGGAGGCCGAGCGTTTGAATCCCGTGAGTGGCGAACTACCTTGTCAGACGGAGCGTGGCTACGGCTCTTACAGACCCGTCCTATTAGCTGGTTCAGGTGTTAGCTAGATGTTAGCTGGTTCATTACATTTACGTTAATAATTTAGCAAACATGTTTATCCAAAGTGATCCACATAAAGATTGTGCAGCAGAAAGTAAATCAGTCTTAAGTATCTTGAAGAAATGAAGTGTGACTTGTTGAAACCAATGCTGTTGTTGTGGAAGCTCAGGTTTCCTGTGGGCCTGTGAATATTGAAGTTTTCTGAAAGCTTTGATGGGTTAGGGTTAGTTGTCTGAAAGCTTGGATGGTTGAGTGCACAGAAGAACATGAAGAATGGCTTATCAGTCCATCAGTGTTCAGAAACAGCTGGTGGCATTCAGAATCTGATGAAGACAGAGTTGGCGCATTCCAGGTCTGTGAACCTTCCAGACCCTAATCCTGGTACTCTACTGCAGGAAAACCAGACTGGGTTAGGGTGCATGGTTAGGGTTATGGTGATGGGTTAGGTTGATTGTTAGAGTAGGGTATGGAAAACCAGAGCCTAGGGTGGATGGAAGACTCCCATCTGGCAAACAGCCTAAGCCCAGGGGAGCCTGCCACTATAGCCCATAGAGGAGGAAGAGACAGACAGAGAGAAAGGGAAGGAGAGGAGGGGAAAGAACCAGGAGAGAGGGGAGGGAGCATGTGCACATGCATGGACAAAGGAACGTGCAAAACCGTGAAACATAGGACTACTCATGTGTTATTATAGGTTCCTGTGGATGGTAGGACTACTCCTGTGTTATTATAGGTTCCTGTGGATGGTAGGACTACTCCTGTTTATTATAGGTTCCTGTGGATGGTAGGACTACTCCTGTGGATGGTAGGACTACTCCTGTGGATGGTAGGACTACTCCTGTGTTATTATAGGTTCCTGTGGATGGTAGGACTACTCCTGTGGATGGTAGGACTACTCCTGTGTTATTATAGGTTCCTGTGGATGGTAGGACTACTCCTGTTTATTATAGGTTCCTGTGGATGGTAGGACTACTCCTGTGGATGGTAGGACTACTCCTGTGGATGGTAGGACTACTCCTGTGGATGGTAGGACTACTCCTGTGGATGGTAGGACTACTCCTGTGGATGGTAGGACTACTCCTGTGGATGGTAGGACTACTCCTGTGGATGGTAGGACTACTCCTGTGTTATTATAGGTCCCTGTGGATGGTAGGACTGACTACTCCTGTGCATGGTAGAACTAATTACTTGGATTACTTCCACATTGAATTGCATTTTATAAGTGTAGTGAATGCGGCCACCAAATCCTGCTTACTAAACCGCGTTTCCCGATAACGATGGATCTTAGTTGTTACGATGGTTCTCTACAAGCAAAGTAACGAATCATCGTTATTTCTTACGTGCGTTTCCCGAACATGCTCGTAAGGAGAACCCTCGTACCTGTCTCTTAAGAACTACTTGAGAGTGGATGAGAGGCATGCTTTGGCCAACCATGGTACGTGATGAGAGGCATGCTTTGGCCAACCATGGTACGTGAGTTTGCATCCCCGTGCATGTGATGGCCATGCATTGTCTTAGCCAATAGCATTGCAGAAGGAAAGAACAAGAGGCAATGACATGGGAGCAATAGATGTATTTGTGTTCGTACAGTGTAGAAACCACCAGATAGAAGTTCTGGGAAATGCATGGAGTTGCCTTAATTTATTTAGAGAGTGAATAAACTCGTGAAATGGAAAAGTATTGTAATATAATCCATTGAGTTCAACAATGTAACTGTATTCGAAATACCAACTATTTAAATTGTAACTGTAACAGAATACAGTTACTCATAATTTGTATTCTGAATACGTAACGCCGGTACATGTATTCCGTTACTCCCCAACACTGACAATAGGCTATAGTTTATTTGTGCCTGCAACAGAACGTAAGGTTGTTAAAAACGACACACACAATAATAATATTAATAACAAATATATAATTAAAAAAAGAAAGATATAAACGACCGTCCGAACAAGAGAATACTAATGAAGAACTAGGCATTGTCGGTTCTAATTGGGATACATTATCTGTAAATTATAGTAGGCTACACTAGACACATTAGCCAGGGATCTCAAGTTTTATCAAAAGTTTGGCGTGAGATAACCATACCTGTCAATGTTTGGGTACGTTGTCAGGTATCCTGGAGACCGGGGGGAGGGGTGCTGCTGGTGTTTCTGATTGGCTGGGAGGTGGCATTTGACACACAGATGACTATCAACTTGGTGGAAAACTTTACTGCGAATGCCTGTGCCTCATCCATTAATTGTATATAGAGGGAAAAGTTATCCCTTACTTCTCAGCTTGAGAAATATAATGTTTTGCAAGAGAGCGTGTTACCTGGTTGAAATGTGTGAGAGTCACGGCGAATGTGTGAGACTTGAGAGCCCTGCGTTAGCTGTGTTACAGATTCTGAAAACAGCGAAAGCTAGAATTTGCGTACATCTGATGATGAGCAATAAAACATCTGAAAAAATACATTATATACTATAAAGCCTCTATGTGATTGCAAATTAACTTACAAGCAACAATACATTTTCCTACTGCTGAAAGAAAGTAGGTACACTATTAACTAACACACTCGATGATACAGCTCAACCTAGTAACAGGAGAAAAAGTCATCTTTTTGGCGCACTCTCGCGGAATGGGGGACAGGGGAACTGAATTCTCCGAACATTGTCCGCATGTATCACAGCACGTGCATGACATCACTCGTAGCTCCACTTTTCTTGAAGACACAGTAGCCTACAGATTTAAACACTGCAGTTCAACTGTCTGTTTCAGCGCATAAAAGTACTGTTTTTTCTTAATGCCAGTATCGTACCGCTCCTAAAAAGCCAGTACCTCAGTACGGTACCAGTACCAATATACCATCCAACTCTAGTTACATGTATTGTTTGTTTTTACTGCGAAAATAAAACCTTACCGTCCTCGTTGAAATTTGAGCATTCCCCGGCTGTAACTGTGCTTGTGCTTGTGTGTGTGGCAGAGTTGCGTGGACAAGCAGCAGGTGGTAGCTGTGCTGCGCCAGATGGAGAGGTTTCTGAAGGGCCAGGAGCTGAGGTTTAACGAAGCTTTCCGCATCATGAAGTCCAAAATGGCGCTACTCCACAACTCTGTGTCCAAGCTTCCTCAGGCTGACCAATCAGCTGGTGAGAACTCCTACAACAACAGACACTGCTATACTGCAATAGGACAACACACAATGCTATAGGACAACACACACTGTAGAACACACATTACTAGCTAACCCTAACCCTAAACAGTTTCCCTGTGGCTATGGAGTAACGAGTAGTCTCAGAGTGATTTGTTAATTTTCTCGTGGCTGCGCATTGGGACCGTTGCATAGGCTCCGTGGAGGAAACAGAAATGATTCTTTCACCACACAGACATTGACTGTGTCTTTGTGTATGGCTCAAGTATAGTTTAATTAAATAAACTTTAACGATAATCAACACCATTTTACAACATTTGTACACTTGTTTGTCAGATAATATTGTGAGAGAACACTAACTGCATTTAAAACAATACATCACGACAGTTTGTATGATTTTAAATTGTAATTTATTATCACACCGACATGTAATTATCATTATCAACTTTAAGACATAAAATGAAAAATAGCCTAATAAAAGACCCAAAGACCAGAAATGACCATTGCAAAAGAACCATTCACGTCTTCTATGGTAAGCCAAGTGGTCACGTGATAACTAAATGGAAGACTAACCCTAACCCTAACGTTGGGACTAGACTCTTGCCTAACCCTAACCCTATATACACTATCATTTATCTTGGCTGGTTTAAATAATTTTTCCCTTTATACTTAAAAATAATTGCTACGTTAATTTAACTGAATTATATTCAAAGATCCTAGTCAGTAATGATGACTAATGAATAATGATACAACCTCCCCTTCACTACCAGTTATAATAAAGCAGACAGGAAGTGATTATACTCCACTCCAGAACTCTATTGGATGATGCTCTGGTGTGTGTAAACGAAACCTGTTAGAATTTTTTTAAAGACAGATAGCCATATTAAAATCATCTTGTCTTTTTGGTATTGCATATTTATGTTCTTACCCAATTTGGCTTAGGAAGTATCACACAACAGATGGTTTGTTCTTCCTCAAAGTTGCCAGGCTGCACTGAGCTTGTACCTCCACTCATGTTTTAGTTGTATTTATGTTCATCTTTGTTTCAAAATGTTACAAAGTTAATAGCAATGTATTTAATAGTGTGGTTGGCAGTAGTGAACACTGTATACCCTATTGTTAACCACCACCCATATAAAACACAGAGTACAATTTCAGTACATGTGATTTTCAAGTACACATACTCATTTACCACCACTGGTTTGAAGTTCCCCATGACTCGTGTTGTAATGCACCAGATGACCTGGCTGTTTCCCTAACCAACCTGTGCCCAGGAACAGTCTGTCTGGTGCCCTCCACACAAGCATGTCCTCCTGCACAGAATCCCACAGAATATTGAGGGACACATTTCTGTTCTTTTCTTCATACTCTGTTTGTTTCCCTCCCTCATTGTCTTTCTCTTCCCAATCCTGCATGTAGCTCCCTCCACCTGCCCTCCTCTAGAAGACCCTGTCCATGGCAGGAAGTTTGGCTCAAAGTACTTAGAGGGTCATGAGGTCCATTTCACCTGTTCCCATGGTTACCACCTGGTTGGCACAGGAACACGTGTGTGCCAGGAGAATGGCATTTGGAGTGGAGCCAACGTCATCTGTACAGGTAAGGTAGGGTCCCCAGACTAACTCTGTACAAGTAAGGTAGGGTCCCCAGACTAACTCTGTACAGGTAAGATGGGGTCCCCAGACTAACTCTGTTAAGGCCGAAATATACTTCACACTAATTACATGTACGCATACACTGAAGGGCTGCTGCACGTATCCAGCATTCGTTTGGTGCGTAGTTTGTGCAGGTCTCCCTGGCCTTTAAAACATATGCATACGCAAGGAGCAATAACAACAGACATCAGAGGTAGCCTACACAACAGCTGTAAAGTAGAGAGCAAATGTTTGAGCTGGATTGCAATTAGACATACATAAGCAATAGGGCTTTCAAAATTGCTCAAAAATGACGAATATTCCCTTTAAAAAAACACATATATTCGAATATATTCTAATTTCTGGTTGTGCATTAGGCACGTCAATGACAGGACAAATTAATACCAACTTGTAATTTATTTAAGTTTAAACCTATTTAACAACATATTACTTACACAAAAATAAGTAAATGAACTAATGGCTAAGACCGCAGACCTTGGCCTCTCGCTTGCACACACACGCTCTTTCTTTCTCTCTCTCTCTCTTTCTCTCACTCTCCCGCACCGTCGCGCTCTCTGCGCATAGCGGTTTAAATTAACGACAACAATAAAAAAAATGCTGAGTGCTGATCAAGAGTTTTGTGCAAGCAATTTAAGGTCGCGATTCTTGTCGCAAATATGGCAGGCTTCATTCAGTGATTGAAACAAATATTATTAACATTAATTGAAGTTTTACAGTATAGAACCGACATTAAACGCTCCGAGTGAGATGTGCTGTGGTAAACATGGAACTTTTCCTTGGCATGAAACGGCAAATAATAAAACCAGTGCATGAATCTGTTGTAGCCTATCTAGTCTATTTTATCCATGCAATATAAAGTCAGCACAGTAGCGACTAGCCTACACTAGTAATGCCCACCCGCAAAGCAGACAGTCGCAACGCTGCTGGTGCTGTTGTGTTTTTTGTTGTTGTTTTTTTTACATTCGAATAGTAATTTTCACATACTAAATTCTGTTTTTAACAACTATTCGAATATATATTTGAATTTATAATATTCGTTGACAGCTCTAATAAGAAATAGACTACCTTCTCCTATGTTGCCATGGTTATTGCTATGGTACAAAATCTGAAGTAGTTGTCAACGTATTTAGTCACAAAATGTTTTGTACATCAGTGTTGACATAAAGAAGACAGTAGAGTATGTAAACAATACTGCATGTGTAGCTTTCGCGTATGTAAATACGTACATACTAAACTAAACTCTGTGTCTGTGCAAACTTACATGGCGAATAAACCTAATTCTGATTCTGTATGTACACATTCGAAACTGGAGAATATCTTGACCTTTACTCCCAAACCCCACCATCTGAATCATAATGTGTTTCATTCAGAATGTGTTTCATTTCATGCCATGAAAGTTTGCACAGACAAGGAATTTGCTTTGGCAGGAAGGTGCAAACATTAAACATATAGGAATTTAATTTAAATTTTACAAATTTAAATATGAGGACTAACTATACTAAGGGTACATAACTAGCAATACTAAGTGGAATTAGATTAAAATAAACTATACAATAAAATATAAAATAAAATATAAGTTGCAGTAATTTACAATATAAAAATACAAAAAATACAAATATGACAAGAAATACAAAAGGTACAAGATTGTATTGTGCCGTGCAAAAAGCAGTGTGTTTTAAGGGCATTGAGTCGTGAAGTCAGTTTGAACCCTTGGCCTTGTTGAAGAGACCAACAGCGGAAGGGAAGAAACTGTTTTTGTGGCGTGTGGTATTGGTCCTGATGGACCGCAGCCTTCTGCCGGAGGGGAGTGACTGAAACAGGGAGTGAAAAAGGTGGGAGGAGTCGGCCACAATCTTCCTCGCTCGCCTCAGGGTGCTCGAGGTGTGCAGGTCCTCGAGGGCAGGCAGATTGCAGCCAATCACCTTCTCAGCAGTGCGGATGATACACTGCAGCCTGCTCTTGTCCTTGGCAGTGGCAGCAGCGTACCAGATGGTGATGGAAGAGGTGAGGATGCACTCAATGATGGCTGTGTAAAAGTGCACCATCATTGTCATTGGCAGGTTGAATTTCTTCAGCTGCCGTAGGAAGTACATCCTCTTGTGCTTTCTTGGTGAGGGAGCTGATGTTCAGTTCCCACTTGAGGTTCTGGGAGAGGATAGTGCCCAGGAAGCGGAAGGACTCCCCAGTGTTGACTGGGGAGTCACACAGGGTGATGGGGGTGAGTGGGGCTGTATTGTTCCCGAAGTCCACAACCATCTCCACTGTCTTAAGAGCATTGGGCCTCATTCACCAATATCTTCCTAAGTTATTTCTTAAATTTGTTCTTAAGGAAGTTCCTAAGAGAAATCTATGTGATTCATAACGTGTTCTTAAACAGCAGAATTGTTCGCAGGTGTGTTCTTTGAATGATGAATCCCAATATGTCGTAATTCTCCTATTTAGCATAGGTAAACGCCCCGTTACAGTTTTTTACAATCGCTATGACAGTTTTTTCAATACCTTTAACAAGTTTTCTAAACTCTTAACGCACCAACACACCTACCACACACAATTGGCAAAACTGTTCATTTCATGCTCAAAATCACACATTGTCAACTAAACTCAAACACTAATTGTCATAACACAAAAATACACTAAACATGACACCATGTCTACCAAACACTAACACACGTTCTCTTTTCACAGGAACATTTAGTCAAGCATAGCACAATGTCATAAAAAACACTAACATCAGATGGAATTACAGAAACTGCATTAATTTATTCAATCTTAAGCAAAAAAACTGCCTAGAAATCAGTTGACTGTTACAAATATCCATGAGGACTGCTCTTTGTAGCCTAAAGCGTTCCAACAGGTAGCCTACTCGTCGCTCTCTGCAAATAAATAGGTATGGTCAAGGAAGATGTGTTCCCTCCTCAAGGAATGATCAGCAAAATGTTGCAGCAGCAATAAATACGCAATTGTGTGGTGAAGTCCTAGTTTGGGCCTCTAAATACAGTGATAAGTCACTTATTATTGGATGGCAACGTTCCCTGTTAACATAATTGATTTGAATTGAAGGCAAAGCAAGGCTAGTTTACAGTTTTTTTTACAATCGCTATGACAATCTTTTCAATACATCTAACAAGTTTCCTTAACTCTTAATGCACCAACACACCTACCACGCACAATTGGCAAAACTGTTAATTTCATGCTAAAAATCACACATTGTAAACTAAATTCAAACACTCATTTTCATAACACAAAAATACACTAAACATGACACCATGTCTACCAAAACACTAACACACGTTCTCTTTCAACAGGAACATTTAATCAATCATAGCACATGTCATAAAAAAACACTTACATCAGATGAAATTACAGAAACTGCATTCTATTATACAGTATATGTGTCAGGTCTCACAGTATATGGATCATAGATTGTGTTTTGCAATGCAGTTTATTTTGAAGCCTCTTTACATTTTTGTTTTGTTTGGTTTAGTAAATGCATGCATTTTGTTTCTTTTGTTGCAGAAATTCAGAACAAAAAATGAATGACCCATCTCAGAGTAGCTTTATAGAATGTATGGTTACTGTATTGAAAAAAAGAAGACAGAAACATTATTGCTGCAATAAAGGCTTTGGTTGCAGTAAAAGAAGTTCAAGCATTTAAGATTTGTGTTTATTCTATGCATTTTGTGTCAAAGCAACAAGAAATGTGTTAATTGTATAGCCAACACAGATGGCTGTTGTACTAACTGTGTCAAGAGTTTAGGAAACTTTCAATAAAAGTATTGAAAACATTGTCATAGCGATTGTAAAATACTGTATTTATATAGGCCTAGCACAATTCATACACAATGGAAATTCCAAGTGCTTTACAAATGAGCAGAAGTGTAAGTGTAGTGTGTATTTATAAAAACAAACATTTTTTTTTTTTTAATTATGATAATTATTTGTTGGAAAATTATAAAGGAGAGAAACATTCAATTTTAAATTAGAACGGACGAAAAAGGTATAACTACTTATTTTGCGCAAACATGTCAGCTCTCAATTGTGCGTAAGAGTGCTCTTGGGTGTGTGTAAGTTCTGTTCTTACCTAAGAACAAATCCCAAATAAGAAAACATTGGTGAATGCCAGAATCTTTGTGAAAACTGCGTAAGTGGGGTTTGAGAACAAATTTGTTCGTAAGAACATTTGGTGAATGAGGCCCACTGAGCTCTAGGTTGTTCTGGCTGCACCAGGTCACCAGGTTGGCCGCTGCCCACCTATAATCAGACTCGTCTCCACCAGAGATGAGCCCAATGAGGGTGGTGTCGTCCGCAAACTTCAGGAGTTTGATGGACGGATGACTAGAGGTGCAGCTGTTGGTGTACAGAGAGAAGAGCAGAGGAGAAAGGACGCAGCCCTGGGGTGATCCAGTGCTGATGGACCGGGAGTCCATCCGGGAGACTTGTGTTCTCAGCTTAACGCACTGCTTCCTGTCAGACAGGAAGTCTGATCCACCTGCAGGTGGAATCAGGCACGTTCAGCTGGGAGAGCTTGTCCTGAAGCAGGGCGGGGATGATGGTATTGAAGGCAGAACTGAAGTCCACAAACAGGATCCTGGCATAGGATGCTGGGGAGTCCAGGTGCTGTAGGGTGAAGTGGAGGGCCATGTTAACTGCATCGTCCACAGACCTGTTGGCTCTGTAGGCAAACTGCAGGGGGTCCAGTAGAGGGTCTGTAGTCATTATGTCATGTTGGCCTTGGCTTTTTGGGCCTTGGCTTTTTGGGCACAGGGATGATGGTGGAGGACTTGAGACAGGCTGGCACATGGCATGTCTCAAGGGAGGTGTTAAAGATGTAGGTAAACACCGGAGACAGATGGTCAGCGCAGTGCTTGAGGGTGGCTGGAGAGACAGAGTCCGGCCCAGCTGCTTTGCTGGGATTCTGCCTCTTGAAAAGTCTGTTAACTTCACCCTCCTGAATGGACAGAGTTGTCACTGTAGAGGGGGGGAGGTGGGAGGCCTCCTGGATGGGAAGGGGTAGTTCAGGACTGTCCAATTGTCTTTCAAATCTGCAGTAGAACTCATTCAGGTCGTTGGCCAGACGGGAGTCGTTAGTGGGGTGGGGGGCTCTGGGCTTGTAGTTGGTAATCTGCCTGAGCCCTCTCCAGACAGAAGCAGAGTCGTTTGCAGAGAATTGGTGTTTTAGTCTCTCCGAGTACAGTTGTTTAGCCTCCCTCACTGCCTTGCTAAACCTGTTCTTCGACTCCTTGAAACTGTCTCTGTCCCCACTCCTAAACGCGGCCTCTTTCGCTCAACCTTCTGAGTTTAGCTGTAAACCAGGGTTTGTCGTTGTTGTAGCTCACCCTGGTGCGTGTTGGTATACAGCAGTCCTCACAGAAGCTGATGTATGATGTCACAGCCTCTGTGAGCTCATCCAGACTATTGGTAGCAGTCGTGAACATGTCCCAGTCAGTGCAGTCCAAGCACGCCCGCAGATCCTCCATAGCTTCACTGGTCCACTGTTTCGATGTCCTCACAGCAGGCTTACAGCGCTTTAGCTTCTGCCTGTATCCAGGAATCAGGTGGACCATGGCGTGGTCGGGGTGACCCAGTGCTGCTCGGGGGACCGCATGGTATGCTTTGCTGATTGTAGAGTAGCAGTGATCCAAGGTGTTTTCTTCTCTGGTAGGGCATTTGATGAATTGTCTGTATTTGGGGAGTTCTTGAGTGAGATTGCCTTTGTTAAAGTCGCCTAGCACAATAACCAAGGAATCCGGATTTTCATGCTCCACACTCAGTATCTGGCTGGCGAGCACACGTTGAGCCTCGTTGACGCTAGCTTGCGGAGGCATGTAGACGCCAACCAGAATGAATGATGCAAACTCGCGTGGCGAGTAAAAAGATCTACAGTTAATAAAAAAATATTCCAGATCAGGAGAACAGTGCTGCAGAATCACTGTCACATCTTCACACCAGCCACTGTTAATGTAAAAACAAACACCACCGCTTTTCGTTTTGCCAGAAAGCACAGGGTCACGATCCGCTCTCAGCAGTTTGAAACCTGCTAGCTGTAGCACAGAGTCTGGGATCAGTTCACTCAGCCATGTCTCCGTAAAGCACAAAACGGAAGATGAATGAAAGTCTCTGTTTTTCCACACCAGTAGCTGAAGTTCATCCAGTTTGTTGCTCAGTGAACGCACGTTCGAGAGAAATATCCCCGGTAATGCTGTGCGTGCCCCATGCCGACGGAGTCGCACCAGTGCACCGGCTTGTTTGCCTCTCCTACGACGCTTCGCTGCTAGGACAAAGCCGAGGGTGGCTTTGACTATAATTCCCACTAATTCTGCCGCTGGAAGCAGAAAAGTGGCAAATAAATCCACAGGAGTCCTGTTGTAGTCCTGATGTTTAGATGTACTTCTATTGTTAGAGAACCCTGGAAATCTTGACAGAACACTGAATTAACAGACATAACGAGACAAAAAAGAGCGCACCTAACGACCCAGGCAGCCTTCATCGGCGCCATCTTGGATCTCATGGATCTCATCTAATCCCGCCCTCACAACACCACCACCCTCTACCCCACAACACCACCATCTATATCCCCAATCCCACCATATACACCCCCCAACACCCCCCTCTGTACCCCCCAAACCCACCACCCTCTATATCTCCAAAACTCAACCACCTACACCCCCCAAACCCCCCACTCTCTATACCCCTCAAACCCCATCAGATCTCTATGAACCAGAGGAATGCCTGTTACCAGTCTAGCAGAGATGGGGAAGTCGAAAACCGGAGGGGGATGAGAGGTGGAAGGGGAACAGGAGGATGACAAGAAAAAGGGGCGAGAAGGAGGGGCTGTGTGACTGCCACATTGTCGTATTATCCTGAATTGTATCTGTGTTGGATTATGTATTATCATGTATTGTATCTGTTGGATAATGTATTAACCTATTGGTCTCAGTATCATTCAACCTGACTGCTGGGCGATGTTTAAATACCTGGGTGGAGGAGAGGTAGAGGGCAGTCCTGTGTCAGTTGACAAGATTAGAATTAGGGTTGAAGGGGTTAAGGTTAGGACTGAATTTGGGTTGAAGGGGTTAATGTTAGGGCTCAAGGGGCTCTGCTTACAGGAATAAAAGGCCCATTCTCGGACTTCCGGTTATGGCGAGGTGCTAGGAGGTCGCAAATTTTAAGCTCTGCTGCTAGCATGTAATTTAATCCTACAATACTAATCAGAATCCTATCCAAAGTCACGCAACACTTGTATAAGAGTACCCAGAATTAAAATGTCAGGAAAAAATGCAAAAAAGACAAAGAAAAAGAAATCACGGCAAGACGACGAACATTCGTAGGTTGAGGAGGCTAGCAACATGCAGGCTGACAATATGGTTAACGAGTACGACCTCGACGAAGCAGACAACAAAATAGTAAACCCAGACAAGAATAGCAATCAAGATATCATAAAAGCCATACTGTCCTTGAAAAGTGGTTTCAAGTAGTGTGCAAGCAACGATTATGGATGTAAACAAACAGATACAGGACTGCACAGACCGCATGGAACAGGCCGAACAACGGATTTCTGATGTGGAGGACGACGTTAACAAGCTATCATCCAAAGTTAGAGTGCTGGAAAGCACAGTTAAAAGTCGACGATTTGGAATGCAGAAGTCGACGAAACAACGTGAGATTGGTGGGGCTACCGGAAAAGACAGAGGGTCAGGATGCAACTGCGTTTCTGGGGAAATGGATACCTGAGGCTCTGAATATGGAACCACAAGAGAACTTGGTAGTGGAGCGGTCTCATAGAATAGGCACTCCGCCAAACAATGACTCTCGCACGGCTCGTCCAAGGACATTAATTATGAAGTTCTTGAACTTTAAGGACAGGGAACGAGTACTGAATGCAGCTAGAATCAAGGGACAGGTCCTTTACAAGAATGAGCCGGTCCGTTTCCATGTGGACCTCTCTGCTGGTGTGCACAGGTTGCAGCGCGATTATGATGAGGTGTGTAAGAATCTGCGAGACAAGGGTATTCACAAGCACAGAATAATCTTTCCAGCCCGGCTTCTGGTAACACACCAAGAGAGATCTCAGACCTTTCAAACTCCTGCAGAAGTGGACAGGTTTATCCAATCCCTTTGAACTAATGACTGAGACGGGCTCGACGTTGGAAGGTTACGACAGGAAAATAACAAAGTAGCCCTACTTTATTTTTTTGTCATCTCCACTAAAGGATAGGTGATCAGTCTATTATTTTTGTTTCGTTTAACGCCTATATGTGGCCAGGCTATGGACTTTTTTCCTTTTATCTCCGTCCTCAGCCTACATGCGCGGGTTCCAGGTTTGTGTTGAATGTGTTCGGGCGGTTTAACTTTATAGTAGGACTGGTGACTAGGCTACAGGTTGCAAGTGTTGCATAGTTCATGGTTACATTTTGTATTTTACTTATGATTAGTATTCAGAAAAAATGAGAAAGCTAGTTAGAGATAAAGAGGGAGAAGGAAAAGTTAGAGAAACTCGCTTTATCGGTAGTTAAAAGTGTGGGATGGGAGGGGAGGTCCAGAGCGTATGGACTTCGGGGGCATATGGGGTTGGGGGTGGGGTCTTTTTGTTTTACTTTATTATATCTTCTGTTTGCGGTTGTGATTTGTCAATGTACTTTACTGAAACGGTTCTTATGGATACATGAATGCATTTTGGAATTAATGTCAGATAGTTGTAAGGTAAAATTTACTTCGTGGAATTGTAGAGGTCTGAACAAACTTACAAAGGTGAAACAAGTAATGAGCAGGATAAAATCCTTGAACTCAAAAGTATTTTTTTTTACAAGAAACACATCTGTTAAGTGAAAATGTTTCCAAAATAGCAAGAAGATGGCAGGGTCATGTGTTGTCTGCTCCCTACACCACTCATGCTAGAGGGGTTATGATACTAATTCACAAATCTGTCCCAATACAGATACATAATGTAGTTGAGGACTCTGCAGGTATCATGGTCCAGGGTAGGTTATTGTCTGAAACCTTAACTCTGATAAATGTTTATGGTCCCAATGAAGATGATCCTAAATTCTATGATGGTTTATTTTTGACTGCATCAAATCTCACTGGGCAATACATAATAGCTGGTGACTTCTACATTAGACTCTTCAAGAGACAGGTCGGCTGGTTTAGATAGTACTCACAATAAGTCGAGAAAGACGATACTCCATTTTATGAAGGAATTGAATCTGTTGGATATCTGGAGACATGGTAAACCAAATGCAGTAGAGTATTCCTGCTATTCTAGCACTTATAAAACTCACTCACGCATAGACTACTTTTTGGTTTCAGCACTACTTGCCTTCAAAATTGACGAATGTCATTATAGTAGTATAGTCCTTTCTGACCACGCAGCTGTATCCTTGACCTATAAAGATTAATGGTGGGCATAGATTACATTTTTTAATCTAGATTAATCTCACTGTAATCTTGGCGTTAATCTAGATTAATTTTGATTAAAATGGCTCATTTGAATTCCGCCGAAGGCATTCAGAATATGTGTGCTAGCCAAATAATGACTAAAAGTAAGTCTTTGAGAACGGGTTTCTCAAGCCAGGTGGCGCATTAGACCAGGAGCTCATCTCCTGTTTCCAAAATGCATCACAAACTGCTTGAGAAAGCTGTTCTACTATGATAATTGGTGATGAAAATAAATTATGTTCAATAAGATGTACTTGTGTTTATTAACTGTTTATTAGATTAGTTAGCTTGGCTGATAGAGCTGTGCCGACGGGCTTGCCTCGGTTGCACTCAAACATCGTAGTTTGACGACGACTCTTCCACTGCGCTACATCAGTGCTTGGCCCGGCATCTTCCGCATTAGCTAAGGGATGCTTTGCGTTTAGGTGGTATTTGAGACTGGAAGAACTCCTACAGTAAAATAATTCTGCATAGCACAAGGTGCAAACAACCTTAGTCTTGTCGAGGTTTCCATTGGGAAGCTTCTTAAAAATACATTTTCCCTGAAGCAAACCAGGCGGCATCATAGCATAATTTCATACACAAGGCATACACACAGGTTCGAAGACTCGTTCTCGCCCCTTACAGTGCAATTCGGCTAGGTATACATCCGCGCTAAAATAACAAGGTGAAAGTCATCATAGCTTGCGTAGTATAGACCCAGCTCCCAAACCAACTTTGAGAATAGATTAACGGCGATATTTATTTTATCGCCCGATAAGAGTCTCACGTTAACGTAGCGTGTTAACGCCGATAACGGCCCACCACTAATAAAGATACTAAATTAATGAGTGATCCCCCAAGATAGCGTTTTCAACCGGGATGGCTTACAGATCCCACATTCATGGAATTCTTAGATAAACAAATAGTCCTGTATTTTGATTGTAACAAGTCCCAGACCTCTGCTAGTATAAGATGGGAGGCTTTCAAGGCCTTTATTAGAGGCCAGATTATTTCTTTCACTAGCTCAAAGAAAAAGGATACACAACTTGAAATGAAGACATTAGATGAGGAAATTAAAAAACCGGAAACAGAAATCTATCATAAGACATATCTACAGATGTACATTCAAAACTTCTACTGCTTAGATCACAGTACAATGAATTGGCAGCTAACAAAGCAGCTGCTGATTTAATGAGACTCAAACAGTCCTACTATGATCAGGGGGAAAAGCCCGGAAAACTTCTAGCATGGCGCATTAAACAACAACAAACGGAAAGATCTATTAATTGTATTGAACTCCCAAGTGGTAGAACTATAGTGGATCCGACAGAGATTAATGAGACCTTCAGAATTTTCTATGGGAAATTATACAGCTCTGAGTGTTCTAATCTGGACACACAGACACAATTCTTAGACAATCTTGATATTCCCCAAAAAGGAAAGTAGAGCGTTAGGTCAAACTGTAACTGAATTGGAAATCGCAGAAGCGATTGACTGTATGAAGGCTGGAAAATCAGCGGGCCCAGATGGCATCCCTATTGATACCTATAAAAAATGTAAAACCAAATTAATATCACCCCTTTTGGAGATGTTTCAGGAATCCTTTAAAAATTGTATTCTCCCCACATCTATGAGGGGTGCCTTAATCACTTTACTTCCAAAACCAGGGAAACCAAATTCAAAATGTGAAAATATGCGTCCAATTAGCCTTCTGAATTCGGATACAAAAATACTCTGTAAAATTCTTGCGAGGAGATTAGAGGTCCTTCTACCAGGGGTAGTGGGGGAAGACCAAAATGGGTTTATTCAAGGGAAACAGGGTTTTCGTAATGTCAGACGAGTGCTCAATATTTTACACAGTCGGAGGGAGGCTACAGACACGGCCTTACTTTCACTTGATGCAGAGAAGGCCTTCGACCGTGTTGAATGGCCTTATCTGTTTGAGTTGTTAACACGATTTGGCTTTGGAGGCACATTCATTAAATGGGTTAGATTGCTTTGTACAGGGCTTACTGCAGACGTTTTGACTAATAGTAAGATTTCTAAACCTTTTGACATATGTAGAAGTTGCCCGCAAGGGAGCCCATTATCGCCATTGCTTTTTACCCTTGCGATAGAACCATTTTCTATAGCGGTGAGGTCACACAGCTATATTTATGGAATTCGAGAGGGTCATTTAGAACATAGGATAGCACTCTTTGCCGATGATGTAGTATTAATGATTACAAATCTACATATATCTATCCCAGTGCTCTTAAGTCTTATTGAAACTTTTTGGGAAAATATCCGGTTATAAAATTAATTGCTCAAAATCATCTATAATGCTACTTAATGAATCAGAGAGGAAAAATTGTCCTGGTTGCACTTCCACTTTCAAGTCAACAGATAATTTTACATATTTGGGAATAAAACTGGTCCCTGAGGTGAATAAGATTGCCCAGATAAATTATGACCCGATTCTGGAAGCTAGTATTTCCTCGATAGAGCGTTGGACATCCTTACCTGTCTCAATTATTGGCAGGATTAATATTCTAAAAATGAATATACTCCCCAAATGTCTTTATTTGTTCCAGAATATCCCCCTACCCCCTCCCTCATCCTTGTTCACGAGAATAAAAAAATTGTTTACCAACTTTATGTTCATGTTAATATGATTGATCAAATTCTGTCACAGAAAATACCACTGAATCCCAAGCTATTTATTCTTGGTTTATATCCTACCATACCACTTCTACAAAGTAAAGAGTTCAGATTCATAGATATGTGTACATTACAAGCTAAACGTATAATTGCTCTTAATTGGAAAAAAGTTGATGGACCAAGAATCGGTATGTGGGTTAAAGAAATGGCCTCAAACATGTCAATGGAAAAGATAACGAATATGTTTACATTTACATTTAGTCATTTATCAGACGCTCTTATCCAGAGCGACTTACAGTAAGTACAGGGACATTCCCCCAAGGCAAGTAGGGTGAAGTGCCTTGCCCAAGGACACAACGTCAGTTGGCATGACCGGGAATCGAACTGGCAACCTTGGATTACTAGCCCGCTCAGCCACCTGACTCCCCTGTTTAGATGTAAACAAAATGTTTTCGATAATATCTGGGGACCTTTTATGTACTTCTTAAGACAATACTAATGTTGGTAACTTGCTTCAGCAAGAACAGGCTCTGGGGGGAGTAGGACACCTACAGTTAGGTCCATAAATATTTGGACATTGACACAATTTTCATCATTTTGGCTCTGTATACCACCACAATGGATTCGAAATGAAACAATCAAAATGTGCTTTAAGTGCAGACTTTCAGCTTTAATTTCAGGGTATTTACATCCAAATCAGGTGAACGGTGTAGGAATTACAACACATTTTATATGTGCCCCCCCCCCTTTTTAAGGGACCAAAAATAATTGGACAAACTAACATAATCATAAATCTAATTGTCACTTTTAATACTTGGTTGCAAATCCTTTGCAGTCAATGACAGCCTGAAGTCTGGAACCCATAGACATCACCAGACGCTGGGTTTCGTCCCTGGTGATGCTCTGCCAGGCCTCTACTGCAACTGTCTTTAGTTCCTGCTTGTTCTTGGGGCATTTACCCTTCAGTTTTGTCTTTAGCAAGTGAAATGCATGCTCAATTGGATTTAGGTCAGGTGATTGACTTGGCCATTGCAGAACATTCCACTTCTTTGCCTTAAAAAACTCTTTGGTTGCTTTCGCAGTATGCTTCGGGTCATTGTCCATCTGCACTGTGAAGCGCCGTCCTATGAGTTCTGAAGCATTTGGCTGAATCTGAGCAGATAATATTGCCCGAAACACTTCAGAATTCATCCTACTGCTTTTGTCAGCAGTCACATCATCGATAAATACAAGGGAACCAGTTCCATTGGCAGCCATACATGCCCACGCCATAACACTACCTCCACCATGCTTCACTGATGAGGTGGCATGCTTTGGATCATGAGCAGTTCTTTCCCTTCTCCATACTCTTCTCTTCCCATCATTCAGGTACAAGTTGATCTTGGTCTCATCTGTCCATAGGATGTTGTTCCAGAACTGTACAGGGTCTTTTAGATGTTTTTTGGCAAACTCTAATCTGGTCTTCCTGTTTTTGAGACTCACCAATGGTTTACATCTTGTGGTGAACCCTCTGTATTTAGTCTGGTGAAGTCTTCTCTTAATTTTTGAATTTGACACAGATACGCCTACCTCCTGGAGAGTGTTCTTGATCTGGCCAACTGTTGTGAAGGGGTTTTTCTTCACCAGGGAAAGAATTCTTCTGTCATCCACCACAGTTGTTTTCCGTGGTCTTCCGGGTATTTTGGTGTTGCTGAGCTCACCAGTGCGTTCTTTCTTTTTAAGAATGTACCAAACAGTTGATTTGGCCACACCTAATGTTTTTGCTATCTCTCTGATAGGTTTGTTTTGATTTTTCAGCCTAACGATGGCTTGCTTCACTGATGGTGACAGCTCTTTGGACTTCATATTGAGAGTTGACAGCAACAGATTCCAAACACAAATACCATACTTGAAATGAACTCTAGACCTTTTATCTGCTCCTTGTCAATGAAATAACGAACTCCCATGAGGGAATAACATACACCTGGCCATGGAACAGCTGAGCAGCCAATTGTCCAATTACTTTTGGTCCCTTAAAAAGGGGGGGGCCACATATAAAATGTATTGTAATTCCTACACCGTTCACCTGATTTGGATGTAAATACCCTGAAATTAAAGCTGAAAGTCTGCACTTAAAGCACATCTTGATTGTTTCATTTCAAATCCATTGTGGTGGTATACAGAGCCAAAATGATGAAAATTGTGTCAATGTCCAAATATTTATGGACCTAACTGTATCTGATTATGTACATTGACTAGTAGGAAAAACCACAACAAAAAAACACTTTATTCAGTCTGTAAAATATACCTTTGTGTTTCTTTTTATTATGTTTTGAACTAAATTATTATTTAGTTACTTTATTATTATGGGAGGGGGGGAATAGGGTGAAAATGTTTGCTGTGTATTGCTCTATTGTTGTACAATTGGATGTGATTTGCAAACTGAAAATCAATAAATACATTGTAAAAAAAGGCCCATTCTCCAATCAGTGCGGGACTCTGAAACTCGCAAAATGAAGCTCTCGTTAAAGTGGCATTAAATGTCTGGGAACACATGGAAACACCTATAGTGCATTCCACTGTAGGTAGTCTGCTCCCCATTACTCTCCCCCCTCTGTCCCGCTCCCCCACCCCTCTTTCTGCCCCCCACTCCTCTCTGCTCTTCTCCTCCCCTCTCCTCCTCTCTTCCAGCTTCTCCCCTCCTTCCCTCTCCGCCTCCTCCCCTCTCGTCCTCTCACCTCTTTCCCTCTCCTCCTCTCTTCTCCTCTTTTCCCACTTCTCCCCTCTCCTCCTCTCACCTCCTCCTCTCACCTCCTCCTTTCTTCCTGCTTCTCTCCTCCCCTCCTCCTCCCCTCTCCGCCTCTCACATCCTCCTCTTACTCTTCCTCCTCCTCTCTTCCTCCCCTCTCCACCTTAACCCCAGCGTCAGACAGCAAGTTTTAACATGAGCAGGAGAGAACCCCTGTGGACAAAAATACCTCAGTGGATGGTCTAGATGGGGGGTAAATTTAGACCTAAAAGAACACCATTCAAACAAGATAAAAAATAACTTGAAAGGAGTTTTAAGGTACGTGTGTATCTTCTCCTCTTGAGAGACAGACAGTTGTTGACTCCTCCTTTCTAGAGACAGGTGAGGGTTGGGGTTAGAAACATAACTGTTTACAGTGCTGGTGCTGAACCTAGTAAAGGTAATAAGACACACATGGACACACATCCACACTCAGACACACACATATGCCCAGTCTCTGGTGGTTTGAGGCAGTGTTTCGTGTACAGAACCACATCTTCTAAATGTCTACAGATCTAGTTCAGCTAGATGCTCCTTCTGCTATAGCTGTGTGTGTGTGTGTCACTATGAGACCTCCTCCTTTATGTGTAACTCAGCTGGGTGGGGGAGACTCACCTTGTCTCTTACTCCTCTCCTCCTCCTTTCCTTGTCTCCTGCTCCTTTCCTCCTCCTTCTCCTTTCCTCCTTCTTGCACTTATCCTCCTTCTCCTCTTACTCCTCTCCTCCATCTCCTCTCCTCCTCCTCCTCTTCAACTCTCCTTTGTCTCCTTCTCCTCTTACCCATCTCCTCTTGCTCCTCCTCCTTTCCTTCTCCAGATGTGAATGAGTGCTCCAGTGCCCCCTGCCTTAATGGAGGGACATGTGTGGATTGGCGGGGCCAGTACAGGTGCACCTGTCCACAGAACTGGAGTGGGTCACGCTGCCAGCACCAGACCCAGACGGGTCAGTACTCACACCCACACAAACACACACACAACCAGACATTGTTGCCTGTATACACAGTAAATGTGTTTGTTTGTTTGTGTGTGTGTGAGTGTCAGAGAGCAGTATGTGTCTAACCATGTGAGTATGTGTTTGTTTGTCTGTGTGTGTAAATACAAGTGTGTGTGTGAATGTATATGTGTGTCGTGTGAGAGAGGTTCCTCCTCTAGCTGTCAGGGTTCATAGACATTTTGGCAAATGGAATTCCATGACTTTTCCATGACTTTTAGCCAAAATTCCATGCTGAATAATTTTCTGCATTTACCAACCCATTTAAACAAATTATGCATAAAACTGACTATTAATATCTGTTTAGTAACTGACTAATTAATACATGTTTAACAAATTAATACATTTCATTCAAACAAATTTATGAATGAGATGAAAATAGGTTGCAGCACAATGAAAAACGAACAACAACAGTTTTTCATTTGGAAATGTATATTAATTTCAGGAAAGAAAATACCATAATACATTTATATTCAACAACATAACATATAATGTGCATAAAGAGAATTTTAGAGTAATGTCCCATGAATTCTGAGCCAATGTATTTCGTTTTTACCTCTCCACCATCACATATTCTGACATGCATGTCCATCTGTTTTGATTGTAAGTGCTTGTTCAAGCTCTCGTCAAAGAGCATTATATATGCAAGTTGTCTGGACACCTCTCGCACCGTGAGGGACTTAAAGTAAGGTGCGAGTCCAAATGTACTGATATACACACATTTTCTTTCACTGCAAATCTTGATGCTATTTGGCTGTCTGGGAACATATTGGGAAATATGACCGATGTATCTTTGCATGACTTGCATGACTATGAATAATGAGAGTTCACTACCTTCAAAGTCCACAACACCTCGGCAGCTAGGACTTCATTCCTATTAACAGTGGCCAATATGGATGTTTGCTTGATAGGATTTGTAGTAGAATTCGTAGTGTGAACAGCGGTAGTAGGATTCGTAGTGGAATTCATAGTGGGAACAATGGCTGGTCCTGGGTTGAAGTAGCTGGGGATGAGAGTGTTGTTTGTCTCGGTCGCGACGTCAAACTGTAGAAACGTCAAACTCTTTTCCACAAAATTTACATTTTGCACATGATACGTTTTGAGCTTTAGATATCCACAATGAAAATTGTGGCATGTGTAGCCAAGCATTGTTGAATGTACGTTTGCCTGGCATAGCTACCGTAATTGGGTGTGCTTTGCCTTCGGCAAGGGCACAACCTTTGTTCTCTCACATATATATTTATTTATTATTATTATTTATTTTCGCCCCCCTAAGGATCAGTCAATATTTGGACACACAATGGCGGTGTCAAAAGGTTTGTCTTGTTAGCGATTGCGTTGGTTGTATTTTTATTTACGTTCCGTTGCATGGTTTAAGTAGAAATTGCGTTTTTGTGGTGAAAAGTGAAGCTAACGGTGGCTAATTTGCTAGCCACAGTCACTGACGTTACTAACGTCACGAAAACACGCGTGACTACCTGTAGCAGAACATTCGTTTCGCATCTGTTAACTTGGGGGATAGCTAGGCTAACTATAGCTTTACTGCAAGGCAGCCTCAGAAACGCCACAAGCAAAGAGGCCAGGGTGATAACTATTTACTCATTTTACTTTGTGATGTGAAACACAATTGTGAAATGTAATGTACAATATTAGCTGATATTATTAAGGAAGTAGGCCCACATCTACTTTCGGAAACGGTAGTCTACTATTTCACTGAAGCATTAGCATGACATTAGCCTCTGTTGCCCGGGCAACACATACCACAGTGGTCTATGATGCATCTGTTTTCAATCGTTAAAATAAACATTCCTCACAAATACATTTTCTTTGTAGGATTTATTATGACATTACATTACAAGTAAACGATTTGTTGGTGAAATTATCATTACCTGTGGTATCAAACCAGTGTTGCTCATTGCAACGCTGTAGCTTACGCGAGACACACGACAAAAACATCTAACTTACACAGCTGTTTAGGAAGTCAAACGGCGACAGAACATGTTCGGCACTCCCCTTACTTAAATCAAAAGTCTTTCAATAGGTGAAACTATCTGACTACTAACCTGAACTTCATTGCCACAGCCTAAACTTTGTCAATCTGTTCATGAAAATAATTAATTTCAGCCTAAACCGTACAACGGAACATTTAATCGAATTCAACTAACGCAATCGCTACCAAGACGAACGCAGCAGTAGTGTACCGTAGTAGTACAATTTACCGGGGCAGCTTCTCCACACAGGGCTATATCGCATTTTGCGTTGTTACTGACAATGATCGCTACCAGTGAGCTTTTTATGAATGAGCGATTTTCCACTAAATAAATGTCAAGCTTATTTACGTTTTTGGGGGCATTTTTTCAGTTAGCAGATGGTAATGTTTGAATCGCGATTCCATCTTCTACCCGGTAACGTCATAGAATAATCTTCAAAGGGGGTTCTTTATTAATGAATGAATGCAATATGAGTAGGCTAAATGCCTGAAAATATCACGAGAAGGGAAAAACTTAAAAGGACGTTTAAGTCATAGAGATTAGGTCAATTTGTACACCGGTCTGCCAAATTTATTCGTTTTGATTCAGCTATGAGGCTGCCTCTTGCAGGGGAAATGAGAAGACATCATATTTCATTCTACACTTAACTCGTATTTTGAGTTGTAAATGAGCAGCAAAAAAAAGATGCTTTTAAATCTATGTAATCTTTATAAATAATAAGTAGGCCCTATGCATTTTTATATAAAATATACAGAAATATCAGTTGTAAAAATGTCATTAAAAAATGTTGCTCTTGTGGTTAGTGGTAACTGATTTAAAATTGTTTGTACTCGCTGTGATATAGTGTTTTTTTTTGTATTATTGTTGCTTGTCTTTTTTTCCACAGGTACACTTGCACTTATAGCAGTTCATGTTGTTTAATTGGGTGTGCTCAAGCCTTCGGCGAGAGCACAACCTTTGTTCTCTCACATATATATTTATTTATTATTATTTATTGTTTATTTTCGCCCCCCTAAAACTCAGTCAATATTTGGCCTACATACACAACGGCGGTGTCAAAAGGTTCGTCTTGGTAGCGATTGCGTTGCTTCTATTGGAATTTTCGTTCCGTTGCATGGTTTGGGCTTAAGTTAAGTTTTTGTGGCGAAAAGTGAAGCTAACGGTGGATAATTTGCTAGCCACAGTCACTGACGTTACTAACGTCACGAAAACACGCGTGACTACCTGTAGCAGAACATTCGTTTTGCATCTGTTAACTTGGGGGATAGCTAGGCTAACTATAGCTTTACTGCAAGGCAGCTGCAGGAACGCCACAAGCAAAGAGGCCAGGGTGATAACTATTTACTCATTTTACTTTGTGATATGACACACAATTGTGATGTGTAATGTACAATATAAGCTGATATTATTAAGGAAGTACATCTACTTTCGGAAACAGTAGTCTACTATTTCACTGAAATATTAGCATCATGACATTAGCCTGGGTTGCGCGGGCAACACATACTACAGTGGTCTATGATGTATCTGTTTTCAATCGTTAAAATAAACATTCCTCACAAATACATTTTCGTTGTAGGATTTATTATGACATTACATTACAAGTAAACGATTTGTGGGTGAAATTATAATTACCTGTGGTTTCAATCCAGTGTATCACTGCAACGCTGTAGCCTACGCGAGACACTACAAAAACATTTACACAGCTGTAGGAAGTCAAACGGCGACAGAACATGTTCGGCACTCCCCTTACTTAAATCAAAAGTCTATCTAACTACTAACCTGAACTTCATTGCCACAGCCTAAACTTTGTCAATCTGTTCATGAAAATAATTAATTTCAGCCTAAACCGTACAACGGAACGTTAAATCCAATTCAACCAACGCAATCGCTACCAAGACGAACACAGCAGTAGTCTAGTCTGTACTACTACTGTACCGTAGTAGTACAATTTACCGGGGCAGCTTCTCCACACAGGGCTATATCGCATTTTGCGTTGTTACTGACAATGATCGCTACCAGTGAGCTTTTTATGAATGAGCGATTTTCCACTAAATAAATGTCAAGCTTATTTACGTTTTGGGGGGCATATTTTCAGTTAGCAGATGGTACTGTTTGAATCGCGATTCCATCTTCTACTGCCGGGTAACGTCGTAGAATAATCTTCAAAGGGGGTTCTTTATTAATGAATGAATGCAATGAGTAGGCTAAATGCATGAAAATATCACGAGAAGGGAAAAACTTAAAAGGACGTTTAAGTCATAGAGATTAGGTCAATTTGTACACCGGTCTGCCAAATGTATTCGTTTTGATTCAACGATGAGGCTGCCTCTTGCCTCTTGGGGAAATGAGAAGACATCCATTTCATTCTACACTTCACTCGTATTTTCAGTTGTAAATGAGCAGCAAAAAAAAATGCTTTTAAATCTATGTCATCTTTATAAATAATAAGTATGCATTTTTATATAAAATACAGAAATATCAGTTGTAAAAATGTCATTGAAAAACGGACCCCTGTCCAACCGACGCAAGCAAGCACACCCTACAATTTCCCCAGAAATTGTACCCTCTCTAGTTGTAACTTGTTTAACTACATGCTCTTATGGTTCTTCCCTTTGGGCACTTACTTTGGTTGTTCACAATGTGTGCTTCGTGTTTTGGCTACTGATATGGAAAAATTCTAGTGGCACTGTGCAAACTTGAATAGTCAAGAGATGGCGGTTACAATAAATTTATTTTGCTTGTACAAATCAAGATTTAACAAAGTACTTTGTGATCAGTCATAACGAAGGAGGTGCTAGCCACAGGTCGTTCGCCAGAGTGATGAAGAACAATCATAAAACCCTGCCTTATATAAACTTTAGATCAAATGATTCCTCTGAACTCTGTTGATTGGTCAGCACTGCTCAGTGACAGTTTGAAACAATACATCTCTGGTGACAGTTTGACTTCATATCAAGTTCCCACGGTTCTTTAATGTGGCCTCTCTCCCCAAACCAGTAGATAGTAAAACCACAGGAGTTCACCAGTCAAATGGTCAACTGTCCTTTGTGTGGGCCACTTCAAACAAGTCTACAGGAAGGGTCAGAGCAGCAGATCACAATAACAATACAGTTGAATCCACATTGTCTCCAGACCAGCTGTCTCTTCCTCCCCAGGTGACAAGAACCCTCTCAGGTCACCCAGACTTCCCGTCTCTTAGACTTCACGTCTCCTAGTTATAAAACTGCAAATGGCATCTCTACCAAATGGGTTGAATCGACTGTCACTGTATTAAGCTTCTTAGACTTCCCTTAAAACACCTTCCTCATATAAAACACACATATTATAACTGTATTCAAAAATTTCCACGACAATGCCACCATTTTTTTTTTTTTACAATAGCATAAACCCAAACAATTAATCAAGAAAAATTAAATTCAAACATTAACATAAGAAATGCTAGTCCCAAGACAAAACCCTTTGTACCCCGTACACCACAAAGTCCAGGTTGTCGGAACGGATGCCATCTTCAGTTGGCTTGTAGACAAACTTCTTTCAGGCGGTGTAGTCTAGTCGAATCGATTGCAAACGACGATCAAATTGCTCAGGGCAACTTTCAACGACACTGCACTTCGCGTACAGCTCGGAAATTTCCTTGGTACTACGCAGAACGCGTATCCTCTGCTTCCGTCTCCAGACAAGGTGCACGCTTGCAATGGTTAGCGTGTATCCATGTTGCTCTCCTCTCCGATCTTAACCGCCGGATTAGTCGTCAGGAGAATCTGGTATGGCCCCGTCCACCTTGGGTTTTACCAGGCGTTTCAGGTCCTTCACCACGATCCAGTCCTCTGGTATCAAATCATGCAGCGGTCCAGTCATAGGAATAGCCTCCTTCACCTGCCTGTGAATCTCACACAAAATAGACTCCAAAAAGGTTGCACAGTGTTAAACAAGCACATTCTCACAGAGGTCAGTTAAAGGTAACTGACTTCTTGTCGTCTGACTTCGTCTTCAAAGTTCTGTTCTCTCATTCAACTGAAGTGATTAACACAATGTTGAATCCTATCAACACCAAAATAACTTCCTTAAACAAGTGTGACCCATTATCATTACATAACCTCAAAGAAAAATCCCATCGAAGAATAATCTAAATTAACAAAACTTGACCACTGAGAAGTCTAAAACTTCTTCCCATCAACAATCATTAAACAGTATCACTTCTCCAAAAATTGAACTCTACAAAATCCATCTATCAATACCCAAATAGTATCTCTAACCTTAACTGTGAAGCTTATCGTGTTTAAATTCCTTTTCTCATAATACTTGTCCCACATATGAAATACTGACAAAATGACTATGGATCCATTACAAATCCTCTTGTATGCTAAAATAATGCATTCTTGATATCACACAAACTGTAGAGGCATGATCTTTCCATGTGTTAACTTAGCAAAATCTCAAGATAAATGTTTTATGCAGACCATACAACCTCCATTTTTTTATTCTCATATCCTTCCTTTTTCCAAAACGCATTTTCTTGTGGATTAGTCCAAGTTCGAATCTCCATTCCACCATTCCTTTCTCCATCTGTCCGCTGTATTCTCTAATTCTTATCAAATATACTCAAACAAAACAAAATTCTCACTCTGGGTTAAATACAGTCCAATATTTTCAACTCAGCAATATCATATCAAACCCACACAATCCTATCACAAATCCAAACTACTGAAACTAAATTCATAAAACCATAAAACCCCCATAGTCACTCTCTGTTTGGATCAGTCAGTCATCAGTCAGTCATAAATTCCTAAACGTCATCTCTTCCTCTCTAAGAAGCCTGCGCTTCCCTTAAAGAATCTGTAACAAATGTTGTATCAAGGTCACACAACAATTTTCCTCAAAAGAGTCCTGTAAGCCCAAATTTGTCAAGTTAGGCTCATCCGGACATAGCAACATCATCTCATCACTTCCTGTAAACATATCAACATCAAAAACATATTCTAGTTAGTTCATCAATGCATTCAGGCAATCCAGAAACTGCTCCAGCTAGTATCAGCACTAGCATTTTCCCTGTGGAATAATCATAATTGTTAGAGTGAATTCCACATTTGCATACAGCAAGTTATTCTCTAAGTGAAAATAAGAAACTTCCTGTTTCCATACCTTTCCCAAAATCATATGTAACACCAATGATGTATTTAACTATCAGTAAATATTTTAACTCTTTTCCCTTTTATGAATTAACAAGCTTACACTGAAGCAACCAACTTTTGAACCAATTTGTATAAAATAAGACTATTTTAGAAAACAGCCAAATTACGAATAACCTCAACTTTTAGGCTCTTATTATCTTTTCTTCAAAAACCTTTAGGAACAGTTCAAATGAATACCTTTACATTTCAGATTCCCTTTTAATTTTTTTTTCTGTATTTAAATTCACCAAATCAACTCTCTCTTTTTCCAAGACATGTAGAAAACCAGCATCACTACCCTAAACCAGAATTTAATCTGTATGATTCCAAAATAAAACATAGACCATAAAATGTTCTTAATGTAACCATTAACCAAACTTATACCCCATCTATATTTCTATATAGGTTAGATAGGTAGAACTTCATAACTTGCTTTGGCTGCAGTCCAGAACAAGCTACTTCGTTCCAACCATCACACCACAATTTATCAGACTTAATGAGTCTTCCCAAATTATTTCAAAACCAAATTATCATAACCCTCTTTATGAACCAATAGCATAATGAAACAACCTCATCACAGCCTAACTGTTTATCCCAAAACATTGTACCATGACCTTAAGACAAAAGAAAATATAAACTCTCCCTTTTTCTTTTAAACCTTTAAATTCACAATTTAACATAAACCCGTAAAACAAAACCTTATTCTTTAACTCCTCAAAAGTTTCATCAAAGCATGTAATGTATACACCTTTGAATATTCCTATATTTACCAGCTATCTCAATTACTCTTTGTTAGTGAATCAACTCAAATAAACAATCGCGCATTTCAAAACTTGAATCAAACAAACAGCGCCCTCTGGAACAAAGCAAAAAAAAACTCTCAACCTTTTTTTTTTCTCTTTTTTTCTTTTAAACAACACAGATGGTTGGCGTTTACCATCTATTCACTTAATTTTGCTAAAGTATAACTTTTCCAATCCAATTAGAACTAATTGAACCAGGGTCTAATTTCTGCATTTTTATGGATACCATCACACACAAAACTCACATAATTATGCAGAATTATACCCTCTGGGATCACCTTTGTAAAACTCAACGTAACGGGACTCTTTTTTAGCCCCCACCTTTCCTCGGAATTTCTGAAACTCATTTAAAATGTCCTCAAACAAACAAAACCTTGTTAGAAAATGTCTCAAAATACTCATCACCCAACATATTTCAAAAATACCCAAATTAATATGTAAATTCGCTTCAAATTTATCTATTTCTCTAAATTTTCGTCTTAGTCAATTTCTCAATTTCCATCTGCGCATGCGTCATGCGGTTACTCATCCTGGATCTCAAATATCAAGCTGCAATTCCTTTACTAGCCTGTACCCGCCTGTCGGTCTGTTAGTTTGTTAGCCAATGTCGTTGCCATAGTTGTAAATTCAACTTCCTGGACTCTCCTTTGTCTCAGGACAGAGCAAAATGCACTTCCTCCACGTTTTCACCATTAGCCATTAGCCAACAAAGTCACGGCCTAGATTTTCTTCCTCTCAGATCCCAGCTATCCTAGCAATTTGTAAAAGACTTGGTTCAACAGACAGCGGACTGGCAAATTCGCTAGAATCATGTCAGCCTTCGGATTTCTTTCTAGGGACAAGTCTACCCTCTTACAACATGTAAAACAATTACCCATGGTTATATTTACAACAGAACCTCAATATTTACAATTCTATCAACTATTAGTACTATTTTAACTTCAACATAAAAATTAGGCCTTAACAATCGCGCTTCAGTCTCGACCTGGTTCCCCATGTAAACACTTCAGTCCCTCGGACTGGCTCAATCTTTCTAATCACTTCTTCATAACCCTTTACATATTTCTTTAAACAACAGTAACATCTGTGAACTCCCACAAAATTAAAAATAAAACCATCGAACATTTCCAGACATAAACAAAAATATTCCTTAAACAACATAATCATTTCCGTTTGAACACATAACTTTCTATAAAAGTTTCAATAACCCCGGGATTGTAATTCTTAAAATGAATATCGCTTTTGTTGCCAAAACTGGCCTTTTACCAATTATCCTACCCAAAAACTAAATTTCCAGCGCGTTATTCAATAACGAATCAAGCTCATAATATAGAAAATCGGTCTGTACATAATTTCCAAATCAAGAGTATGGCAACTCACAATATTTTAATATTAAGATCGACAAAGAAACAGAAACACACATCTGTTTTCCAACCAATATACTTCTCAATTCAACGTCAAATTCTTTATAAAATGTTGCACTCATGTGTGGGCCACTGCACGCAGAATGAGCTTTACTGAAAGAATCAACTTCCGCTAGGCTCAAGCGCATGCGCCTCTTTTCAAGTGGAGAATTCAGTCAAAGAATTAACATTAGCATTTTCAAAACAGAATGTCTCCGTCTTCAAAAACAAATGCCTTCTGGCGGTAATCAGACCGATGTAAAGTCTAACATCAAACATATAACGGTTAACACAGAGTTGTAAAACAATCGTCTCTCCTCTACCAAGTGTCATAACCGATAAACATTGTACGCCACCATTTCGGAACTCAACTTCCGGTCACGAACCCCTCTGATTTTGCGAGAGTTCGCTCACAATTTCCAGAAAACTTTCAAGTGATGACACATCTCCGGACATTCACGTACATTTTGCTCAAATTCCCACAATTAAAGCACGCATTTTGGATTGACCTTACCTAGCAATTCGTGTTGGCCTACATGTTTTTCAACAGCATGTCAACACGCTCTGCATCAGCTTTGACCATAGCCCACAACACGCTTATTCCAAACACAACAGGGACTCAAACCCTTTGTTCCGGAGAGGACTTTAACCTTTCCTTCTTTGAAACACAATGGCAATTGCAAGTCAAGGCACAAGCTTCAATCTTTGCGGGAATCCAAAGCAAATCTATAAACAAATTCCAGGATCCTGCTTTCTTGACTTTTCCTAGATATAACCGGCTGTCAGAAGACATCGGAGTCATAGAGAAATGGCAAATGTCTGACCTCATGTTCATATTCTGTTATCGCATTCCCGCAAAACCTCATGCGCCTGCGCATCCTGCCGCAACACCCCTGGCTGCGGATGAGGCGAAATTTGTTTGCGGAACAGCCAGAAAATCTCAATCGTGAATCTGTGGGGAAATAGATGAAAAATTTGCCAAAACTTTCTTAAACACTCAGCTGACTAGTATACTTTTCTCTTGGGACTTAGAATCACGTTTAGGCCGTAAATAAATAAGAACTGTTATGACCACCAAAGCCAATACAATTTCTCAAACTATCACTAACCCAACATATTCTAATCCTAGGGTCTCAAAAGACACACGATACAACATGTGAATTTATCACCCTTTTGTGCGCTCGTCAGCACACTTTCCCTGCATGCTTTTTTACGACTTTCACGTAAAGGATAAGTTCTCCGGCCTTACCCGATTAATTTGTACGACTTGCACGTACAGGACAAAAGCTCTCCTCCGGTCTCTGCCCTATTAATTTCGTACGACTTGCACGTACAGGACAAAGCTCTCCTCCGGTCTCTGCCCTATTACTAACTAAACCGAATTATTGACCATAGTCTAAACAACACACATTTAGACAACTCAAATATACACAGTGGCCAAAAAGGATTTCTCACCGGTTCTTTCAGGATCCCGTGTCAGCCACAAAACGTCCAACTGGCGCCCCCCCTGGCCCTGCTGTCTCACGCATGGCGGAAGGAAAGGCGGCTTTTGCCGGAAGATCAATTCGCCGAGGGGAGCCGCCTGCTGAACGCCGTAGACCAATGAGGATCCCCGTACGGGCCACCAAGTGATATGGAAAAATTCAAGTTTGCACAGTGCCACTAGAATTTTTCCATATCACTACTCGCAATGTTTTGTGGCTATCTCGTTGTTATGATCAGTGACCTATGCACTTTGTAAAGCTCTCTCTTGGAAGTCGCTTTGGATAAAAGCGTCTGCTAAATGAATAAATGTAATGTAAAAAACGGACCCCTGTGCAACCGACGCAAGCAAGCACACCCTACAATTTCCCCAGAAATTGTACCCTCTCTAGTTTTAGTTAGCTTGCTAGTTAACGTTGTGCTAATATCTGTGGTAAACAGTTACCTCCAACACTACATCATTGACGTGGTCAGCATGCAATATTATAACGAGCTCGAGACGTGATAGTCGGAGGGAAACTGCAGTACAGCCTGTAAACAACCGCCAGGGATTCAGCATTGGTCTATAACGTACATAATGAGCTCGCGCAGTGATCCTTGTTCAAGTCATGGCAGATTTTTTATTAGAATATTTATGTTGTAAAAAAGTATTAATTAATAACATGAAAATAACTAATTTCCATGACTTTTCCATGACTTCCATATGTTTGAATTTTTCCATGACTTTTCCAGGCCTGGAAAACAACATTTTGAATTTCCATGACTTTTCCATGACTTCCATATGTTTGAATTTTTCCATGACTTTTCCAGGCCTGGAAAACAACATTTTGAAATTCCACGACTTTTCCATGACCGTACGGACCCTAAGCTGTGTGTGTGTCTGTCATGATGTTGTTAAGTATTATGTCTGTGTCCATGTCTTGTCACTGTCCTGTATGCATGTCATGGTGAGGATGTACTGTATGTGTGTTTGCAAATATGTGTGTATTTTGTGTGTGTGTGCTTGTGAGTGTTTTCCTTGTGTTTGTGTATGTGTGCCTTGTTGTCTGTGTGTGGTCGCATGTGTGTCCAGTGGTGCCCAGGCACTCGCAGGCCCGTAGGATGAAGGCTAAGCTCCCTCTCCTCTCGTGTCCAGCGCTGCCAGAGTGGAGCGTTATGGATGACCCGGCCTTCAGCCGCCGGCCGCGCTGTACCAAAGTGGACCGCGCCCAGCACTGCAGCTGCGACGCAGGCTTCCACATGAGTGGGACCTCCGACAGCAGTATCTGCCAGGGTGAGACTGTTAAACTGCTAGCCTGTTAACCCTAAGCTTGCTAACTGGTTAGCCTGCCAGCCCTAAGCTTGCTAACCTGTTAGCCCTAAGCTTGCTCCCCTGTTAGCCTTCCAGCCTGATAGACTGTTTGCCTGCCAACCTGTTAGCTTGCTAGACTTTTAGCCTGCTAGACTGTTAACCATCTAGGCTATTAGTCTGCAAGCCTGCTGGTCTGCTAGCCTACTAGCCTGATAGCCTGCACTGTAAAAAAAAAACATTGTAAAAAAACAGGAAAAAAATTGGCAGCTGGGGCGCCAGATGATTAAACCCATTAAATTACAGTAAAAATAAAAAATCATTAACATTAATTAACCGTAACATTATTGTAATTTTCCTGTACCAAATTTACAAGATATATCTGTGATATTACATTACAGGCTGTTCTTTGCCGGTAAATATGACTTTCATTAATTGAACTCTGTAAAAAACAGCATTTGTCATTTTAATTGTGTACTATTATCCTGAATAAAACAGATTTGCGGGGGGAAAAAACTATTTGTAATTGTACAAACATATGTACGTTGTGTACGTTCAGATTATAAACCCATGTTATGACACGTTCCAGTACCAAATTTACAAGATATAGCTGTGATATTACATTACAGGCTGTTCTTTACCAGTAAATACTACTTTTATTAATTTAACTTCAATGTAAAAATACTGCATTTTCAATAAATAAAAATATTAAATAAAGCCAAAACAAGATATCTCGATTTAAAATGTTCATTCAAAACTTGTCGTGTGTACAACATACAGCTTCCAGATGCTGGCATCAGTATCCAGATACTTACAACTGTAGCACCGGGTAGCCGTACGAATTGGAGAGGAATTCAGCTCTCAACACATTTATCTTATAAGACAGGTTAGATCGCCATCTAACTGGACAACATTCACACTCAGGGTAAACACTTAATTTATCCAAACTACAGACCATCACATTACACATATCAAAACAGAATTAACACAACAAAAAACTCCAAACAATGCTTATCTAACTAAGCTTAAACCTTTAACTCTGTAGCTTTTCAACTTGCTACGGGGCATTCTGGGTAACAGGAGCGTAGGTAACTATCTAATCAACTTTCCTTTGTCCTACTCTGGAGTCTTTACATTTATTCATTTAGCAGACACTTTTATCCAAAGCGACTTCCAAGAGAGAGCTTTACTAAAAGTGCATTGGTCAATGATCATAAACAACAAGGCTTTTGCAGGCTTTCATAGTCTTTGATATTGAATGGTGCATGCTGGGACTGCATGACATCAACTACCCGAGCTCAGTTCACAATTCAAGGTTCCTATGTGTAAATCAAAGAAGTTATTAGGGCTGTCCCCACTCAGTCGACATTTTCTGGTCGATACGCTCTTGGTCGACTAAGATTTTTTAAGTCGAGATGCCGTATGGCAGTGTGAGACCTGATTCCCGCTTGTGTCACCATTGCTGAATTAAAGACATTTTCTACAGAAATTGTAGATTATATTATTTAAGACAAATAAAGCAACTCTAAAAAGAAAAGGTGTTACTGTTTTCCCTTTCGTTAATCTGCGCTTTGTTTTGTTTTTTTTGCACACGGCACGAGCACAATTGGCTGCCGAACTACAAACTCTGCCATAACCTACTTTGTCGGTGTTATTAGTAAAAATGTCTGTGGTCAGTGGCGCCTTAAGCTTAATTTATACTTCGGTCGCGGACACTTTTGAAATGGTCGCCGACGAAAAAAAAAAAGTGTCGCTCAGGCTGCTGCATTTATACTTCTGCAAACAGTCGCCTGTGCTCAAGGTTCGCGTGACGTAAACAGAATCATTTTACCGTTACATTCATTGCTATGGTTACATTGTTAACGCTTTGTAGCCTAGGTGATCAATCGGAGAAACTGACTATTTAAATTTTTCACTATGTGACGACATCCGCGCCAGTAGAAATTTCTCCTGGTAGGCGACACTTCTAAGCGACGGTTAAAAGTGTCGACCGAGACGTCATTTCTGTCGGCGACCTTTTCAAAAGTGTCTGCGACCTAAGTATAAATTGGGCTTAAATGCACGGGCTTACCTGGGCTTAAGCCCGGGGCCTCTTAATAATAATACAAAATAATAATGATGATAAACGTCCGTATTCGCGATGTCATTACTCTGCTCTACAGTGGCATCTGGTGTTGTATGTGGAGGCAGGGGAGGCCCCCCCCTCCCCCTTATCTAAACAAAATGTAACAAAATGTAACAAAAACTAGAGAGGGTACAATTTGTAGGGTGTGCTTGCTTGCGTCGGTTGCAGATGGGTCCATTTAATATGAAACAAGCTGAACCCCCTTTGAGACAAGCTATTCTAACAACGTTGTCACTGGCAGTATTTTTCAGATGGAATCGCGATTCAAACGGTACCATCTGCTAACTGAAAATATGCCCTCAAACGCGACTTTTTGGTCTCAGTGTAGAGCCCTGCGTGGAGAAGCTGAATTGTGCTACGAGCAAGCTAGCCTAGCTGCTGTTGCTAGCCAAACTTCACTGAGGGGATTGTTTGAATGCGCCAGAAATTAACGTTTCTTTTGACATAAAGTTTAGGCTGTGGCATTGAATACAGCGACGCACCACACAAGCTTGAGTTTAAATACATAATTTATTGTGACATTACTTACTGTACATGCAAGTCTTGAATTGCTTAAATGTATAATGCTGCTAGTACACCACGGCACGATACGATATTTTCTGTGCAACAGCAATGCACGTTGTATCCATGCGTCGTTGCTAACGTGTGCTGACGTTGTGACGTAAGCTAGCACTGAGTTCCCTTCGTTGACACAAGGCACTTTTTACCACAAAAACTCAATTTCAGCCTAAACCGTGCAACGGAATGTAAATAACAATACAAGCAACTCGTGCGATTGGCGTGTGGGGGGCCTCAAAAAATGAAAAAAAAAGTCCATAGCCCAGGGGCCTCAAGTGCTATTAAGACGCCCCTGTCTGTGGTATGGCAGCATTTCAATAAAGTACATTTACAAAGTACCGGGTGACTCGAAAAACGTTGAATGCAAACTCTGCCAACAACGGTTTATTTTTCATAGTTCGACGTCGAATATGATGTAGCCTACCACCTGAAAAACGTAAGTTGTGCTCTACTAGAGCTGTGCTCTACTTCGCTCATGCTAACGAGCTGGGTTGAAAAATGAATATGCCTATTATAAGAATCACATCCAATTCGAATCACATTATCTTCTCCGGCCAAGACAACAAAATCTTTCTCTGTTGCACTGTTCCCCACTCGGCTTCTAGTTAGTTCGCATGCTGCATGTTTTCAGGCAGTGATCAGCGCGCTCTGATGATTTGCATGTTAAACAAACAAGATTTTGTATTATATCGGCATTCGGTAACAACAGGACTGGTGACACGAGACTTAGTAATTAGCTTATTTTATAGCGGCTGAATCTGGAATGTCCAGCAGCTACATTGAGTCAGATCGGGAAAATGTTTGTACATTTATGTTTGTCTAGTTGTCAATCTCCCTTCTTACTTAGGCTATGTATTTCTTTCATATTATCTTTTAAAACAGTGAGGTAAAACATCACACAAAAGGGTTTGATAAAAAACATTGTGACATTTATAGATTTTTTGTTTTTTCAAATTTCGATTAGTCGATTTTCAGAAGTGTTTAGTCGAGTCTTGGTCGACCAAAGAAAATCTTAGTCAGGGACAGCCCTAGAAGTTATTAAGAAGTTATTTGGCAAAGCACTGCAAAAGTTCAACTCATGCGACACACCGGAGTTACCCAATCCAAATCCGTCCGAGTGCGGTAGATTAGCTGCGGTGCGGATTGCATTGTCGTGACATTTTAGGAATAACTAATATATCGTGATATATACCGTTACCGTTAGTGCTTATGAATTATACAGTGATAAACATTTTAGGCCATACCGCCCATCCCTAGTGTGAGTGCATGTGTGTGTGAGTAAGTATATCTGTGTGTTCTCTCTCCCAGATGTGAGTATATCTGTGTGTTCTCTCTCCCAGATGTGAGTATATCTGTGTGTTCTCTCTCCCAGATGTGAGTATATCTGTGTGTTCTCTCTCCCAGATGTGAGTATATCTGTGTGTTCTCTCTCCCAGATGTGAGTATATCTGTGTGTTCTCTCTCCCAGATGTGAGTATATCTGTGTGTTCTCTCTCCCAGATGTGAGTATATCTGTGTGTTCTCTCTCCCAGATGTGAGTATATCTGTGTGTTCTCTCTCCCAGATGTGAGTATATCTGTGTGTTCTCTCTCCCAGATGTGAATGAGTGTGAGTAAGTATATCTGTGTGTTCTCTCTCCCAGATGTGAATGAGTGTGAGGTGTTTCTGTGTGTTCTCTCTCCCAGATGTGAATGAGTGTGAGGTGTTTCTGTGTGTTCTCTCTCCCAGATGTGAATGAGTGTGAGGTGTTTCTGTGTGTTCTCTCTCCCAGATGTGAATGAGTGTGAGGTGTTTCTGTGTGTTCTCTCTCCCAGATGTGAATGAGTGTGAGGTGTTTCTGTGTGTTCTCTCTCCCAGATGTGAATGAGTGTGAGGTGTTTCTGTGTGTTCTCTCTCCCAGATGTGAATGAGTGTGAGGTGTTTCTGTGTGTTCTCTCTCCCAGATGTGAATGAGTGTGAGTAAGTATATCTGTGTGTTCTCTCTCCCAGATGTGAATGAGTGTGAGGTGTTTCTGTGTGTTCTCTCTCCCAGATGTGAATGAGTGTGAGGTGTTTCTGTGTGTTCTCTCTCCCAGATGTGAATGAGTGTGAGGTGTTTCTGTGTGTTCTCTCTCCCAGATGTGAATGAGTGTGAGTAAGTATATCTGTGTGTTCTCTCTCCCAGATGTGAATGAGTGTGAGGTGTTTCTGTGTGTTCTCTCTCCCAGATGTGAATGAGTGTGAGGTGTTTCTGTGTGTTCTCTCTCCCAGATGTGAATGAGTGTGAGGTGTTTCTGTGTGTTCTCTCTCCCAGATGTGAATGAGTGTGAGGTGTTTCTGTGTGTTCTCTCTCCCAGATGTGAATGAGTGTGAGGTGTTTCTGTGTGTTCTCTCTCCCAGATGTGAATGAGTGTGAGGTGTTTCTGTGTGTTCTCTCTCCCAGATGTGAATGAGTGTGAGTAAGTATATCTGTGTGTTCTCTCTCCCAGATGTGAATGAGTGTGAGGTGTTTCTGTGTGTTCTCTCTCCCAGATGTGAATGAGTGTGAGGTGTTTCTGTGTGTTCTCTCTCCCAGATGTGAATGAGTGTGAGGTGTTTCTGTGTGTTCTCTCTCCCAGATGTGAATGAGTGTGAGGTGTTTCTGTGTGTTCTCTCTCCCAGATGTGAATGAGTGTGAGTAAGTATATCTGTGTGTTCTCTCTCCCAGATGTGAATGAGTGTGAGGTGTTTCTGTGTGTTCTCTCTCCCAGATGTGAATGAGTGTGAGGTGTTTCTGTGTGTTCTCTCTCCCAGATGTGAATGAGTGTGAGGTGTTTCTGTGTGTTCTCTCTCCCAGATGTGAATGAGTGTGAGTAAGTATATCTGTGTGTTCTCTCTCCCAGATGTGAATGAGTGTGAGGTGTTTCTGTGTGTTCTCTCTCCCAGATGTGAATGAGTGTGAGGTGTTTCTGTGTGTTCTCTCTCCCAGATGTGAATGAGTGTGAGGTGTTTCTGTGTGTTCTCTCTCCCAGATGTGAATGAGTGTGAGTAAGTATATCTGTGTGTTCTCTCTCCCAGATGTGAATGAGTGTGAGGTGTTTCTGTGTGTTCTCTCTCCCAGATGTGAATGAGTGTGAGGTGTTTCTGTGTGTTCTCTCTCCCAGATGTGAATGAGTGTGAGGTGTTTCTGTGTGTTCTCTCTCCCAGATGTGAATGAGTGTGAGGTGTTTCTGTGTGTTCTCTCTCCCAGATGTGAATGAGTGTGAGGTGTTTCTGTGTGTTCTCTCTCCCAGATGTGAATGAGTGTGAGGTGTTTCTGTGTGTTCTCTCTCCCAGATGTGAATGAGTGTGAGGTGTTTCTGTGTGTTCTCTCTCCCAGATGTGAATGAGTGTGAGGTGTTTCTGTGTGTTCTCTCTCCCAGATGTGAATGAGTGTGAGGTGTTTCTGTGTGTTCTCTCTCCCAGATGTGAATGAGTGTGAGGTGTTTCTGTGTGTTCTCTCTCCCAGATGTGAATGAGTGTGAGGTGTTTCTGTGTGTTCTCTCTCCCAGATGTGAATGAGTGTGAGGTGTTTCTGTGTGTTCTCTCTCCCAGATGTGAATGAGTGTGAGTAAGTATATCTGTGTGTTCTCTCTCCCAGATGTGAATGAGTGTGAGGTGTTTCTGTGTGTTCTCTCTCCCAGATGTGAATGAGTGTGAGGTGTTTCTGTGTGTTCTCTCTCCCAGATGTGAATGAGTGTGAGGTGTTTCTGTGTGTTCTCTCTCCCAGATGTGAATGAGTGTGAGGTGTTTCTGTGTGTTCTCTCTCCCAGATGTGAATGAGTGTGAGTAAGTATATCTGTGTGTTCTCTCTCCCAGATGTGAATGAGTGTGAGGTGTTTCTGTGTGTTCTCTCTCCCAGATGTGAATGAGTGTGAGGTGTTTCTGTGTGTTCTCTCTCCCAGATGTGAATGAGTGTGAGGTGTTTCTGTGTGTTCTCTCTCCCAGATGTGAATGAGTGTGAGTAAGTATATCTGTGTGTTCTCTCTCCCAGATGTGAATGAGTGTGAGGTGTTTCTGTGTGTTCTCTCTCCCAGATGTGAATGAGTGTGAGGTGTTTCTGTGTGTTCTCTCTCCCAGATGTGAATGAGTGTGAGGTGTTTCTGTGTGTTCTCTCTCCCAGATGTGAATGAGTGTGAGGTGTTTCTGTGTGTTCTCTCTCCCAGATGTGAATGAGTGTGAGGTGTTTCTGTGTGTTCTCTCTCCCAGATGTGAATGAGTGTGAGGTGTTTCTGTGTGTTCTCTCTCCCAGATGTGAATGAGTGTGAGTAAGTATATCTGTGTGTTCTCTCTCCCAGATGTGAATGAGTGTGAGGTGTTTCTGTGTGTTCTCTCTCCCAGATGTGAATGAGTGTGAGGTGTTTCTGTGTGTTCTCTCTCCCAGATGTGAATGAGTGTGAGGTGTTTCTGTGTGTTCTCTCTCCCAGATGTGAATGAGTGTGAGGTGTTTCTGTGTGTTCTCTCTCCCAGATGTGAATGAGTGTGAGTAAGTATATCTGTGTGTTCTCTCTCCCAGATGTGAATGAGTGTGAGGTGTTTCTGTGTGTTCTCTCTCCCAGATGTGAATGAGTGTGAGGTGTTTCTGTGTGTTCTCTCTCCCAGATGTGAATGAGTGTGAGGTGTTTCTGTGTGTTCTCTCTCCCAGATGTGAATGAGTGTGAGGTGTTTCTGTGTGTTCTCTCTCCCAGATGTGAATGAGTGTGAGTAAGTATATCTGTGTGTTCTCTCTCCCAGATGTGAATGAGTGTGAGGTGTTTCTGTGTGTTCTCTCTCCCAGATGTGAATGAGTGTGAGGTGTTTCTGTGTGTTCTCTCTCCCAGATGTGAATGAGTGTGAGGTGTTTCTGTGTGTTCTCTCTCCCAGATGTGAATGAGTGTGAGTAAGTATATCTGTGTGTTCTCTCTCCCAGATGTGAATGAGTGTGAGGTGTTTCTGTGTGTTCTCTCTCCCAGATGTGAATGAGTGTGAGGTGTTTCTGTGTGTTCTCTCTCCCAGATGTGAATGAGTGTGAGGTGTTTCTGTGTGTTCTCTCTCCCAGATGTGAATGAGTGTGAGTAAGTATATCTGTGTGTTCTCTCTCCCAGATGTGAATGAGTGTGAGGTGTTTCTGTGTGTTCTCTCTCCCAGATGTGAATGAGTGTGAGGTGTTTCTGTGTGTTCTCTCTCCCAGATGTGAATGAGTGTGAGGTGTTTCTGTGTGTTCTCTCTCCCAGATGTGAATGAGTGTGAGGTGTTTCTGTGTGTTCTCTCTCCCAGATGTGAATGAGTGTGAGGTGTTTCTGTGTGTTCTCTCTCCCAGATGTGAATGAGTGTGAGGTGTTTCTGTGTGTTCTCTCTCCCAGATGTGAATGAGTGTGAGGTGTTTCTGTGTGTTCTCTCTCCCAGATGTGAATGAGTGTGAGGTGTTTCTGTGTGTTCTCTCTCCCAGATGTGAATGAGTGTGAGGTGTTTCTGTGTGTTCTCTCTCCCAGATGTGAATGAGTGTGAGGTGTTTCTGTGTGTTCTCTCTCCCAGATGTGAATGAGTGTGAGGTGTTTCTGTGTGTTCTCTCCCAGATGTGAATGAGTGTGAGGTGTTTCTGTGTGTTCTCTCTCCCAGATGTGAATGAGTGTGAGGTGTTTCTGTGTGTTCTCTCTCCCAGATGTGAATGAGTGTGAGGTGTTTCTGTGTGTTCTCTCTCCCAGATGTGAATGAGTGTGAGGTGTTTCTGTGTGTTCTCTCTCCCAGATGTGAATGAGTGTGAGGTGTTTCTGTGTGTTCTCTCTCCCAGATGTGAATGAGTGTGAGGTGTTTCTGTGTGTTCTCTCTCCCAGATGTGAATGAGTGTGAGGTGTTTCTGTGTGTTCTCTCTCCCAGATGTGAATGAGTGTGAGGTGTTTCTGTGTGTTCTCTCTCCCAGATGTGAATGAGTGTGAGGTGTTTCTGTGTGTTCTCTCTCCCAGATGTGAATGAGTGTGAGGTGTTTCTGTGTGTTCTCTCTCCCAGATGTGAATGAGTGTGAGGTGTTTCGGCTGGACCAGGGGGGGAAGCTGTGTGCTCATGCGTGTGTGAACATACCCGGGTCCTACCAATGCTCCTGCCCCCACGGCTACAAGCTGCTCTCCGACTCGCGCAGCTGTGAGGGTGAGCACACACACAATCAGAGACACTGCACACACACACACAATCAGAGACACTGCACACACACACACAATCAGAGACACTGCACACACACAATCAGAGACACTGCACACACACACACAATCAGAGACACTGCACACACACACACAATCAGAGACACTGCACACACACACAATCAGAGACACTGCACACACACAATCAGAGACACTGCACACACACAATCAGAGACACTGCACACACACAATCAGAGACACTGCACACACACACAATCAGAGACACTGCACACACACAATCAGAGACACTGCACACACACAATCAGAGACACTGCACACACACAATCAGAGACACTGCACACACACACAATCAGAGACACTGCACACACACAATCAGAGACACTGCACACACACAATCAGAGACTGCTATACACACACACGCACACACACTCAAAGACCCTCCATACACACACACACACACTCAGAGACCCTGCATACACACACACACACACACTCAGACACCCTGCATACACATTTACATTTATGCATTTAGCAGACGCTTTTATCCAAAGCGACTTCCAAGAGAGAGCTTTACAAAAGAGCATAGGTCACTGATCATAACAACGAGATAGCCCCAAACATTGCAAGCAGCCAAAACATGAAGCAGACATTGTGGAAAACCAAATAAGTGCCAAAGGGAAGAACCATAAGAGCATGCAGTTAAACAAGTTACAATTGAACATGAAACTCCCCACAAGAGTGCAAGAGTGTACCTGTAGAAAAAACAATCAACAGTAAAAATATTTTTACACACACACACACTTAGAGACCCTGCATACACAAGCACACACACTCAGAGACCCTGCAGACACACACACACACACAATCAGAGACCATGCATACACACACACACTCAGAGACCCTGCACACACACACACATACACACTGTCTTAGACTGGGGCTTGCAGGCAGGCTGTGGGGATAGATGGCTGTGGGGCTGGCTGTTGGGCTGGCTGGCTGTTGGGTGACCTGACTGCCTGTTGGGATGGCTGGCTGGTTATGCTCTGTGTCTGTTGGCAACCTATTAGCGTTTAGCTTGTTAGTCTGTTAGCTTTCAAGCATGTTAAACTGCTAGCCTGATAGCATGCTACTGCGTTATCCCCCTATCAGATAGCCAGTTAGACTGCTAGCATGTTACATTTACATTACATTTAGTCATTTAGCAGACGCTCTTATCCAGAGCGACTTACAGTAAGTACAGGGACATTCCCCCGAGGCAAGTAAGGTGAAGTGCCTTGCCCAAGGACACAACGTCAGTTGGCATGACCGGGAATCGAACGGGCAATCTTCGGATTACTAGCCCGATTCCCTAACCGCTCAGCCATCTGACTCCATGTTAGCCTGCTAGCATGTTAACTCACTGTCTTTTAGCCTGCTAGAATGTTAGCCTGTAAGGTTTTCAGGCTGCTAGCTAGCCTGTTGGACTTTAAGCCTGCTAGCATGTTAGCCTGCTAGCTTGTGGAAGGAGTGACCTCTACTCTTCCCAGCAGCAGCATGGGAGATGAGTCCGAGTGAGGCAAAACTGTAGAACTAAATAAAAGAGTCTCTCCCCCCACCTCTCCCTCTTTCCCCCCTCCCACTCCATGAGGGTTGTGCTCTCCAGATGTGGACGAGTGTCTGTCCCAGCAGCATAACTGTTCCAGAGGGACCACCTGCATCAACACAGGCGGAGGCTTCCAGTGTGTCAACCCCGAGTGTCCACATTCCCATGGCAATGTGAGCTACATCAAGACGTCTCCATTGTGAGTAGACAATCTACAGTCGGTCTGTGTTCCTGCCTGCCTATCGGTCTTTCAGCTGGTCTGTCTATCGGCCTGTTTGTCTGCTGGTCTGTATTTAGAGAAAGTATGAGCCCCTTCCGAGACACCAAATACCCATGCTCCTCACCTCAAGATTCTTTAGGTAGCCTGTTAGCTGCCTATCCTGCAAGCCTGTTAGTCTTCTACTTACTATCACCTTCTAAAAGTCAATGTGATCTGTGCGTCCTTACTTCTGGTTGCAGATCTTTTCTGAGGCCTCTGTATCTTGAATACTCTAACTAGCAGAGGAAATCCCCTTCAACTTTTTCACACTTCTCACAGGCAGGTAATGGGTGGCAGCAATAACTCCCCCCCACCCTAACCCCCTACTAGACTACCGGTCATTATCTGTCAGTGGGGTAGTTAGCTAACCCTACTTTTATAAACCAATAGACATAGCAATACCTCTCGAGGCGAGGTGAAGGCCAGAGGTGGCCTTCACCTCGCCTCGATTTGTTAAAACGATTTGTTTGTAAACCTCGACCTATGGTCTCGGTTAACAAACGTTTTAACAAATCTCGGTTTACAAAGGCGTTTGCAGACCTGTCGAGGAGTAAACATTTGCTGTTTACGTTCCGTTGGATGGTTTAACTTCAAATTACGTTTTTGTGGTGAAAAGTGAAGCTAATGGTGGCTAACTTGCTAGCCACTGACGTTACTAACGTCACTACGTCACAAAAACACGCGTGATTACCTGTAGCAGAACATTCGTTTCGCATCTGTTAACTTGGGGGATAGCTAGGCTAACTATAGCTTTACTGCAAGGCAGCTGCAGAAACGCCAGCAGCAAAGAGGCCAGGGTGATAACTATTTACTCATTTTACTTTGTGATGTGAAACACAATTGTGAAATGTAATGTACAATATTAGCTGATATTATTAAGGAAGTAGGCCCACATCTACTTTCGGAAACGGTAGTCTACTATTTCACTGAAGCATTACATTTACATTTATTCATTTAGCAGACGCTTTTATCCAAAGCGACTTCCAAGAGAGAGCTTTACAAAGTGCATAGGTCACTGATCATAACAACGAGATAGCCACAAAACATTGCGAGTAGCCAAAACATTGCGAGTAGCCAAAACATGAAGCACACATTGTGAACTGCTATAAGTGCAAGTGTACCTGTGGAAAAAAGCAAGCAACAATAATAAAAACAATATATCACAGCGAGTACAAAAATTTAAGTCAGTTACCACTAACCACAAGAGCAACAAGTCTCTAAGCAAGAGTCATTGTGATCCTTGAGGAAACTAACATCGGGTCAAGCGAACCATTCCTAAGTACCGTTGTACTCCCGGAACAAGTGCGTCTTGAGCCTTTTCTTGAAGGTTTAGAGACAGTCAGTGTCTCTGATGGAGGTGGGGAGTTGATTCCACCACTGGGGGGCCAGGGTTAGGGTAACCCTCGAGCAAAATGTCCGAACCAAGCACCAGCGAGGAGGTTGGTAGCTAGGAAGATTAGCCAACCCTTCTACATCCCTGGCCGTACCGTATGTTTGGATGCAAAAACAACTCCTTTCGAATGCGCTGCAAGCTCTGCGCACCCAAGTAGGCTACCACGAGCTAATGGCTTTCACAAACTCGCCGTCTAATTTGAATAAAGGCCATTGATAACATGCCTCTGAAGTTTTACTTTTTGCAGCATTACAATACTTCTAGGCAACTAGTCATCATATCTTCTGCTCCATGAAACACATGTTAATGCTCAGTAGTAGGCTACACATATATGGTTCTTTAATGTATTTGCATTGTACTAAAATGCGTTAATTTTCAATGGGCATAAACAGGTGCAGCCCACATTTTTCAACATTAACATTTCAATATAACAAGTCATTATGGCCTTTGGAAAAATGTTTTTTTGGGGGGAGGTGGGGTCGTGCATTATAGACCCCTGTGCCTAAGCTTTTGTCCTTAATGGCATTTTGTCCCCTTACTACTTTTACTTTTATACTTTAAGTAGTTTTGAAACCAGTACTTTTATACTTTTACTTGAGTAAAAGTAAAAGCTTGAATTGATACTTCAACTTCTACAGAAGTATTTTTAAACCCTAGTATCTATACTTCTACTTGAGTAATGAATGTGAATACTTTTGACACCTCTGAACATGACACGACCAAAACATGGCAAAATTCTGAGCTGACAGGTCTGTGGGGAATCGCTTTTCCTCCTAATGGCTGGCCTCCTCAACCTTTTTGGTGAAGAATTCGCAGAGATGATAAATGATTCACTAATTATAAACACAGAGGAAAAAAGAAAGCTAACGTTACTTTTCGAGTTCGGTTTTCTGTCACTTCAGACTCACGATCTAAAGGTCTAAAAGTGCTCAAACCTTCACCATAATTCAGAGTAGTGTACTTTCACGAACCCAATCATTGATTCTAGCTTCAAATGTGTAAAAATAGGTGAATTGACTAACCGAACGTGGCTGCCTTCAACACGGCTATCAATTCCAGTTGAAAACAACAATGACTGCCGGAAAAAAATTATATTCGTAACGGCGAGCTGCGATTGGAAGCTAAATGAAACAGGAGCAAGGAGTGAGGGTGGGGTCTTGGTCAGCCCACAATTTCCAGAAAGGATGTGTGTGTGTCTCGCCAAGCTCGCACGTGTGTCAAGGGGCAGGTTGAGTTTGCGCTCGCTGTGGAGCAATTCTATTTAATTCAATCAGCAACGACAGTACGAGTGTTCTGATTGGTTAATGGGTATTCATGCCAGCCGCGTATTGACCTCTTCGCCGGTCTGCGGTCTGATACGGATCCTTATTGCCCTCTGACGTCATCTTCAAAATGAGCGATATCGAGGAGTCAGAGTTTTACTATCCAGATGCTAATAAGACATCAACAGCGACGAGGAAATTCTTAACTTTCTAAAAGAGTAGAAAAGTGTGAACACAGAGAGAAAAACGACAAGAGCTAGGCAGATTGCTAGGTTTGGTCGCTCAGATTTCAGATTGGTTGCTAGGCAACACCTGAAACACACCGTGAGAAGACTTGAGAGCTGAACAAAACGACATGTTCTCTATTTACAATTACCATTTAATTTCATTTACAAAATGAGAAGAGCTGAAAATGCCGTCTAATAAACAACTTACTAACCTCGACCGTTCGGTCATGCCCTCACTCTCGGTTAGTAAGTAGTTAATATTAAGGTGAAATTGCGTATGGTACTTCAGAATGATGTAATCTTGAAGCCAATAAGGTTTGAAAAACCATCAGTCAAAATTATATTTGATTTATTGACACAAAGATATTGTGGCAATGTGGACATTTACATAAAAAAAACTTCGTTCAGCCTATAGAAAGACATGTATTACACATATGCAAAAAATTTCAAGTCGATTGGATCTATGGTTCATGAGGAGAATGGTTTTGAAGGTTGTACCAAATTTGGACAGTACAGCAAAATCTATCAGGCCGGACCTTATGGGTTCTTGAAGCTTTTTTGTTCCCCATGAGAAATAAGGCATGTATACCAATTTTCAGGCATTTTGGAGTAATGGGGCTCTGGAAAAATCACGTAGACTTTGGGCGCTGCTTATAGCGCCACCTATGGGCGTACATGGGCGGTCTGGGAGTAGTGAGTGACCTGTTGTATCATTGGGCCAAATTTGAAAAAATCGAGACAAGGACTTTTTGAGCTTTGAGCCATTTCATGGAGAAGAGGAAAAATAATAATAATAGGAATACTAACAAAAACAATAGGTTTCCTCCTACCGGAGGAACCCTAATAGTAGGAATACTAACAAAAACAATAGGTTTCCTCCTACCGGAGGAACCCTTATTATTTGTCTTTATTTCAGTGCCAAAAAGCATTGGCCGGTTCTGAGTGCACGTCCATGGTGTGTAACAATAGCAATGTAAGGGCTGAGAATGTTGCTAAAATAATTAACAGATTGTGACAGGAAATGGTAATGTTAAATTAGGTATTCTTCAGGGAATTAAAGCATTTCGAATCGCAGTCTTAAAATCCTCCCGGCATATAACTAAGCAAATAAAATTTTGTTTGAGATCGGTCGGCTGAACCAGGAAAGGATATCCCATTTCTGCCAACTGTATAGCTCAGAAAGTGGGAGGGGATCAGTAGAAACGCAAAGTTTGTCATGGAAAACCTTCTAGCGCATGGAAGGTGGGGTTCTCAAACTTTTTGGGGCCAGGGACCCCTTTCAGGGGAGAACACTTTCTAAGGACACCCCCCCCCCCCCAACACCACCAACCAAAACCAAAAACTTTTAACATTCCATCATTATTAGACTATTGAATGAATTACACAACATTGACCAGAAACAGGAGTTGTTACTTATTTATTCATTACATATTCATTTATTACTTTTTATATTCATTCATTCAGTTTTCAGCACATTTAGAGCCATCAAACATTTCCATGGAGGGCCCCACTGTACTGATCCGAATGAAGTCCTCGTGGTGGATGGATTCAAACTACTCATTATGGGAAATGTAGTTATGTTGTAGCTATTTGCACCGGTGTTCATGCAGGGTCGCAACTGCGCTCTTGGTTTTCAGCATGGCTTGCGGCAGGACAGAAAGGATCTCAGTTGGGGATTAATTTTGTTGACGGAAGCATTGTTTAAGTTTCTATTGTTGAACTCGTTTGATATGTGTAGTGTTGGATGTTAGTTTGGTTAGTTTGATTGTTCACACTGAGGGTGAAGGTTAGCTAGGTAGATCGCTAGCCAGGCTGTTACAACGCAGGACAGATTCAGTAGGTTATCGCAGGACGCAGCCTATGAGGTTTATCTGAGTCTGTTTCCCGTTGTATATAATGGTTTGAGCGTTTTCGGGTTCTATAATTTATTTTCACGTAACTGACAGCTGCACGCACCCGTGCGCCCAAATACTTTTCCATGCTCACACACATATTTAAATGGGCGCACTGTAGAGCCCTGCCTTTGTGCTCTTTAATGGACACAATATGCTTATTTTATTGGTGCAAATGGTCACCCATCTGTAGAATATTATATATTTTTTCACTTTTTAATGATACAGCACAATTCTACAATTTTTGGCAAATTATTTCGCGGACCCCCTGGCTATGGCCCCTAGGGGTCCGCGGACCCCACTTTGAGAAACACTGTTCTAGCGAGCAGGTTAGGTTCACAGAGTAAGTTACCATGGACACTGACGAAATGTTTTCGTTACCTCTCTTTCTGGAACGGAAAACCCGGAGTATGCCTCTTTTCAGGGTTAAACAACTCAAAGTTTTCACTAAACACGCTACCCGGAATACCCCCCAGGTAGCGTTGGCAGACATGGGATATCCTTTCCTGGTTCAGCTGACCGATCTCGAACACAATTTAATTTGCTTAGTTGTACGCCGGGAGAGGATTTTAAGACTGATATTCGATGTGCTTTAATTCCCTGATGAATACCTAATTTAACGTTACTGTTTCCCATCACAATCTGTAATTTATTTTAGCAACATTCTCAGCCCTTACATCGCTAATGTTACACGCCGAGGATGTGCACTCAGAACTGACCAAATGCTTTTTGGCACTGAAATAAAGACAAATAATTGACATTGTATTTGGTCTTCTTCATTGCCTACAAATAGAAATCCAACAATGAGTATTTTTATCGGCTATTGTTCCTACAATTTACGTGATTCACCTGTGGCCATGTACCGTCCTGTAACTGGTGTTTCAGCAAATCTATTTCAAGATTGTAGGGGGTCAATATTGGCCAAACAACCAAAACTAATTCCGCTATGGTTTGAAGGAAGATGGGGAAACTGAACAGTGTATTAACATTAACCAAATAATGCCAATACTGAAGGACTTAATTTGTTTGTGTCTATTCTAATATGTAATGATGGTATTCAATAACACAAGTCTGTGTTCTAGAAAGAGTGGTCTGGAGTCGCAGAGGTCCGATAATATCAGCTTTAATGCAGCAGTTGGAAATCAACAAGTACAGAGCTATGGGGTTGTCTACGTTTTCCTACCCACAACAGAGTTTGGGATAGTTCACGAAGTCCAACTGGCTATTTTTCCCTCTCCAGCATATATTATACAGTGCAATTAAAACAGAAACTTGAAAGGAGGGTTGAGCTTGTTTTCTCGTGCATCAGGGAGTTGTTCTTGCCGACGCATCCCACCTCATCGGGTGCCATATCAGCCCGGTTTCAAGGTTGCTTCTGAAATGGAGAGATTACCGTATTTTACGGTAAATAAGCCGCACCCCCCCAGAATGAGCACTTTGTGTTTGTATAAGCCGCACTGGAATATAAGCCGCACTTCATAAGCGAACAATGTTACCGTTGCATGGACCGATGCAGAAAAATTCTCAATTGCACGTTCATGCTATTGTTGCGGACAGCTTGGATTGCGATCTAACTAGACAACATTCCCAATCAGGGTGAACACTCAAATGATCTAAACTATAGACCATAGCATTACACATATCAAAACAGAACGAACACAACAATAGAACTCCAAACAATGCTTATTTAACTAAGCTAATGCCCTGAACTTAGTAGCTTTTCAGCTTGCCGCAGGGCGTTCTGGGTACCAAGAGCAATGCACGAGTATAGGCGATCTTACAGCATTGTGTAACACACTTCGGTTGTGGATAGTATGTAGAAATAAATCCAAGTCACTCATTTAGTAGCAGAATCCATTGTTGTCCATGTCTACAAAATTATTTAGATATATTATAAGTTTAGCTAGCTTGCAAATCCTGAGGATAGCCTACTGTAGCAGACCTTCTATGTGACAACGGACAAGGGTGTTTTGTCCCTCGGGAGTTGCCGCAGGCTTGATGCTGAAAGTATTACGTGAAATCAGTGAGGGCTGTTCGAATGGCGATGTCAAGAAGAGCAGTGGTGAAATACATGTTATGAAAAGAGACCGCGTCTGTGTCTTATTGTCCACACTATCATATACAATCAGGGATGTAGTGGGGGCTAAACGCACGTAAACGCCGTTTATGCACCTCCCGAAATTGGGAAATAGCGTTTATCCACCTCTAAATTGCGTTTGTGCGTTTACGAACATCTAAGTTCCCTGCGCCTCGTATTCTGACGTTGGAATAATCCTAAATACATTTGGTGTAATTTTAAAACGCCAAAAATTAAATTTCATATTGTTGAACGCTGTAGTCTGAATAATTTCAACTGCGCTGTATATGGTCTGTGACCCTCCAATCAATGCATTGCGGCTGCAAAACCAATCAGGATCCACGAAGTACTATGTAAACACATACACATTGTGGATTAGCCTACCTGGGCCCCGTTCGTCGTAAGGGTTGAAGCTAAGTTAATAAATTGTCCCTTTAGCCCGTTAACATTAGCGAGCTGATTGAGAACAGCAAATATCGGTTCGTCAACGGCTAATCCGCATCCAAATCATGTGGTTAATTTCAATCAAGCTAAACTTATCAGGGAAATTGCACGTGCACGTTGTACTTCAAAAGGCAGGAAAGGTCGATCACCAAAACCGTGATTTTCTAACGGTATGATGGCGGAAAAGACGAAAGAGAGAGCGGTGATATTCTCGCCATCCGAGCAAACTATTATAATGAGTTTCTACGAAGACAATAAGCATATTATCATGGCTAAGTCAAACACAACCACCGCTGCCAGAGCAAGACAAGCAGCTTGGCAAAAAAATTACGATAAGATGAATGCGTAAGTTTTGGGAAAATGTATAGGCTCATCTTAAGTGCCTCATTACCCCAATCAATCAGATCACACTTTAAATGTGCCTGCTGGCAGTAGGCTTAATGGAAATTAATAATCGAATGAGATCTTGCTAGCGAAAATAATGATCTCAACTCTTTCAGAATAAGTAGATAAAACAAGGCCAAAGAGTATCTAATTGATACGAATTCATAGACACTTATTAGGATATATGTACTGAAAGCGCTTATATCATGTACTATATATGTGTAAATCCCTCTTTGATTTCATTGACTGGGACATGGCAGGGAATATGATGAATTGATTCATCAGCTGGTTAAACTCCAAGTACACTTTTCTTACAGCAACGCATGCTGAGGCTTTGCCAATGTTTTCTGCATCGCCTATACTGTATAAAAATGTACCTGACGCAAAAAACCTCAAGTTTCAAGTTGCTTTATTGTCAATTTCTTCACGTCAAGACATAAAAAGGAATCGATATGACGTTTCCACTCTCCCACAGTGAAACATATAAAAAGCACAGGCACAACAGATAAGACAAGACATTTCCTAAAACATAGCGTTATGTATTCACATACAGCAGCATAAGCTCATAATAAAGCATAAAGCTTGCTGTGGCGTGTGATATTTGCAATGTACGGCCCGAGAAGGTCTTGCAAATAAATGAGTCCTTGTTGGCTGAATCGATATCGCTCAAACAAGAACTCATCCGTGTGAAATAAAGGATCTTGGCGATCGCGAAGAACTCTATTGGTATGGAAAGGTAATCAAACTAGAATATAGCTCCTTGGTCAACTGGGTCTCTCAAAAAGGGAGCTGCCATGTTATTTTCCGGGGGTGTGGCAAGCTGATCCAGCTACACTTACGTTAGCCTGCTCTGGAGCAGGTTAGTGCTAATTGATATGTTACTATGGTGATTTATCGAAAGTTGCTTCCACGAACCAAAAAGAGGGGCGTTTTTAATCTTAGCCTAAAAATTAGCTTGCTAAACCGCTTAGCGAGCTACGACGAATACCCCCCTGTTCGGAATGGATTAATTAGCCATGGATATCAGGCGATTTTTTAAGAGACCATCGAGTGCTCCCACTCCTACAGATGCCCGCAAAAGGCCTCAAGTACAGAGTAATATCAATTCACGTTTGTAAATGTTGTTTTGGTTCTCACAACATCGCATTAAGACAGGGACAAACACTAGCGGCTAGCCTAATAACGTGCTTTAAAATACGATGATGCAGGTACAAGCCAACCTTACTGTTATTTTGCTAGCTAGCCTAGCCTATAACATTTCACTGGGTTTGCGGCTGTTTGATTAACTGAAATTATTATGAAATGTTATGTTCTACTAGCCATTTGCCTACTTTAGCAAGTCACTGTATTTCCAAGCCCTGATAGTGTAACTGAGAAAACAGTAAATAATTCCTCTTTCAAGTAATAAGCCCCCGTTCAAGTGTTGAGCATAAAATTAGCTGCACGGTCAGTAGAGATCTTGAGAGAAGACACTTTTTTGTTCTAAAACCGGACTATAAGCCGCTTCAAAATATAAGCCGCACAAGCACAAGAAAACTGTAAAATCGGAGTACAAGCCGCGGCTTATTTTCCGTAAAATACGGTAAGACACAAAGTACAGCCTGCTTCCCACATCCTGTGAGACACAATGTTTAAGCCTCAGAACACTTCATAAGACAGAACTTTGATAAGCGCAATGCATAACTTTAATAAGCACAATATATTCTTTAATACCAATGGAATTACAGTTATTTGACTCTGAGTTAAATCAGAGCAAGAATGGTCAAAGTAAGGTTAAATAAAATAATCATTTAATCATATTGCAAATGAATGAAATCAATGAAGGTTAACTCTTACCTACTCTACCATGACTATTGTAAACCAGAGATAGAAAGCAAGAGGTGAGGAAGAAGGTCTCAGGAGATCAAGAATCCACAAAACAATGCTCCACAATTCCTTTTATATCCAAGAACAACTAATCACACCACAATCTTGACCCTTACTTATCAACATATGACTAGCAATGCTACAGTAAGTTACACAATGATGTGTGAGAGCCATCAAGTTGAGACACCGTCCAGTAACTCCAGATTTTACCATGTAAGAGGTGGGGGCAGGATGATGGCCTTACAAGATCAGCCTTTATTCTTCTGCCCTAAGTACACCATCTCTTGGTCAAAATAGAAATTCAGCAAATTCAACCATTAATATTCATATAGGCTATTGTTCCTACAATTAACATCACCTGTGACCATGCATCCTCCTGTAACTGGTGTTCCAGTAAATCTTTTTCAAGATTAGCCTTTATTCTTCTACCCTAATTAGGCCTACACCATCTCTTGGTCAGTTTTTGGCACTTTCTTCATGAGGTGCAATTTTTACAACTCATTTACTTGAAACTGGGAATACATGCAGGGTTGCCAGGTCTGTGTGACAAAATCAGCCCAATGGCCAATCAAAACCAGCCCAATATCAGAACTCAAAATATGCCCCTGCCAAACCATATACACTGCTTTTAAAGTCCAACAGCATTGCTATCATTGCCAAATGTATTGTAATATCTACAAAGTAACACCAAATGTTTAGTATGCCAGCATTAAAAGCAGTTTTCAGGAGGTTTTCTCAGGAGACTGAGAGCATTAGGCACGTGTGGGCGTGTCCCATGTCCATGTGTGTACGTGCTGATCTGGAGTCAGTTGGTAGGATTTGGGTATAAATAAATTATTTCATTTAAAATATGGATTTTTATTTAAAGATATTCATGTAATTTGCATGAAAAATAGGTCTACCCAAACCAGCGGACAAAAGATTCAACCCGCGGCAACACTTCAAAAGTAGCCCAATTCCATGGAAAAACCGCAGACCTGGAAACACTGAATACATGAGATTACATTTAATATCACAGTTCCACATGCAGAATTCACCTGCAATTAAATGAACATCTCACTGTATACAGCATCCATGCTCTGTTCAACAGGATCAGAATGTGCAAATCGTTTTTTATATTCATTATTCTCATAATGTCAGTGTAACTTGAGGGTTTAGGTTGGTTGAGGGGCAGTTCTATGGGCGTATGTGAAGCTCTCTGTGACATGCTTGCGTGTAAAAATGGCTATACAAATAAATTTGATTTGATTTGAAATGAGTTTTCTCCGCAGGGTGTCCTGGCTCTCCCTTAGAGATAGGGTGAGACGCTCGGTCATCCGGGAGGGGCTCAGAGTAAAACCGCTGTTCCTCCGCGTCGAGAGGGGCCAGTTGAGGTGGCTCGGGCATCTGATAAGGATGCCTCCTGGACGCCTCCCTGGTGAGGTGTTCTGGGAAGAGGCCCCGGGGAAGACCCAGGACACGCTGGAGGGACTATGTCTCTCGGCTGGCCTGGGAACGCCTCTGGGTCCCCCAGGAAGAGCTGGTGGAAGTGGCCGGGGAGAGGGAAGTCTGGGCCTCCCTGCTTAGGTTGCTGCCCCCGCGACCCGACCCCCGGACAAGCGGAAGATGATGGATGGATGATTTGAAATTTGATTTAACTGACAATTCCACACAAGCCTGTAAATAAAAGTACATGGGGAGAGAACTACCAGTAGCTACCATACATAATTCTCTGCATCCATTTCTGCGGCAGCAGTCAATGTCTCTTCGTCATCTTAATCATTTACATTTACATTTATGCATTAAGCAGACGCTTTTATCCAAAGCGACTTCCAAGAGAGAGCTTTACAAAAGTACATAGGTCACTGATCATAACAACGAGATAGCCCCAAACACTGCGAACAGTCAAAACATGAAGCATACATTGTGAAAACCAAATAACTGCCAAAGGGAAGAACCATAAGAGCATGCAGTTAAACAAGTTACAATTAAACAACATGAAACTCAAAAGTGCAAGTGTACCTGTATCAGAATCAGAATCAGAATGGCTTTTATTCGCCATGAAAGTTTGCACAGACAAGGAATTTGCTTTGGCAGGAAGGTGCAAACATTAAAATATAGGAATACAAAATATAAATATGAGGACTAACTATACTAAGTATAGTTATATTATATAGTTAACTATACCACTAACTAGCAATACTAAGTGGAATTAGATTGAAATAAACTATACAATAAAATATAAGTTGCAGTAATTTACAATATAAGATACTAAAAATACAAATATTACAAAAAATACAAATGGTACAAGATTGTAGAAAAACAATCGACAGTAAAAAAATCTTTCACAGCGAGTACAAGAATTTAACAAGAGCAACAAGTCTCTCAATAACAGTCATTGTGATCCTGGAGGAAACTAACATCAGGTCCAGCCAAGCATTCCTAAGTGCCGTTGTACTCCCGGAACAAGTGCGTCTTGAGCCTTTTCTTGAAGGTGGGGAGACAGTCAGTTTCCCTGATGGAGTTGGGGAGTTGATTCCACCATTGGGGGGCCAGACAGGAGAAGAGCTTGTGTTGGGACCGGGCGCTCTTGAGCGGTGGGACCACCAGACGGTTGTCAGAAGAAGACCGTAGGTGGTGGGTGGGGGTGTAAGGCTGGAGGAGAGACTTGATGTAGTGGAGAGACTTGATGTAGTCATCATCATCCTTTGATGAAAAGCATTCTGTTGGGGGAAACTGCTACTACAAGTTGAAATAAGCACCAATTGATATTTACTTTGTATCATGTCGAATATGATTAAAACCAAGGTGACATCGAGGCTATAATCACAAGCGTATAGCCTAAGCAAAATATGCCTTACCTGTTCGTAGTATGTTTTTATATTTAATATAACATTGAACATGTTATTTATTAAGTCCACCACTTTTTCTCCTGTAATATTAACGGACAGTGGGGTTAAATATTCAATGTATGGACTGCATTCAAATGTATGCATTGACTCGGCAGTAATTATCTCCCACGCCAATTGTATACGCTGCTACAGCCGTGTTGCTTTTTTCCGGAATATGTGCTCAGAATGACCATAAACACGAAATAAAACTTATATCTGAAGTGTGGTGAAGTAGGACGTTTTTTGGTGCCGGGTGCCATGGTGGATCCTAGTATCGGAGCTCCATTGATATTGGCTTTTAATAGTTCTCATCCCCGCGCTTAACTCCGAGTTGACGTACTCCGAGTTGAAATTAAATTAAAATCAGCTTTTCTGGAAGCGAAAAGTCGGGAGTTTCCCATTTTAGAGTAACTCAACTCAGATTTTAGGGTTAGGCTCAGAGTTTGTTAAACCCGCTACCTGGAACACCCCCCCCTGGTCATCCTGAAACCAAAGGAACAATGGTCTCAGACTGTGTTCTGACAACTCCGCTAGCTATCTATCATAGCTAACAACTGTTTGGCAAAGGCATACAAATGCATGGCTGTCAATTATTTTCAGTTTAGCACATAACAGCAACAGAAAAATTTGCTTGCCTATATATAGCTGGACGTTCATACAGTGCCCAAACAGGACAGATATTAAAGTTACAAAATATATATTCAACTTACCTAAGTAAATAATATAACATCACAGCAGACATAAATGTCTTTGTTGTCTGTTGACAACAACACTGTTCGGTCTAGTTTACAAATACTGGAGAGAGTGTTTGGTTAGTGTTAGCTAGTGTGAGTGTTTGGGTAGTGTTAGCTAGTGTGAGTGTTTGCCTACACAAGACGGACAGTCTGGTTTACTGGACTGCAGGCATCAGAAAGAAACTATTGTAGAAAACATATTTTTTGTTCTTATGATTTTGAATCCATGAATGGTAATAAAAAATAAACATTGATGAAAAGTTACATTAGGAGCAGCTGGGTCTCAGGGGGCAGAGAGGGTTACCCACTAATCGCTGGGTTGCTGGTTCGATCCCTGACTCCTCCAGCCTTGTGTCGAAGTGTCCTTGAGCAAGACTCTGAACCCCAAGTTGCTGTGGATGTGCAGGATAGAGACCTTGCATGGCAGCTCAGCCGCCGTGAGTGAATGGGTGAATGAGAGGCAAATGTAAAGTGCTTTGGGTGTGCCACTAGGTGCTGCTAAAATGTGCTATTTAAATGCAATCCATATACCATTGGTGTTTTCATGTCTCAGACTCAAATCAAGCTTTTCATGCACATGAATCCAATGTGGTTCCTAATGCACCCTATTTTAGTCTATAGTATGTTCCTGCAGAGCCGGAGAGGCTGCAGTTTCAGGACCGAAGTTCTAGGACCCTAGTTTTATCTGACAGTGCCACCTAGCTGATTGGATGACGAAATATACTATTTAGTGTCACTATATTGCAACAACATAGGCTATTTAAATGGTTTTAGAGAGGCAAGAAACAAGGAAAACTGGTTAATTATGGATTATTATCGGTATATTTAAAAAATATATACAGTAATAAAAAATAACAATCGCAGTATCACATCCATTCACCGCTCCACCAAATACACCTGCAACCCTCCATCCAACTCTTCATTATTCCCTCCACCCCATCAACCACTCTTGAGTGAAACATTTTGAAGCTGAAGTTTCAGCACCGCATTTTTAGGATTTCTAGATTTTCGCAACCAAAGCAGTATTCCCCACAAAGTACTTTCTGTCTTCAACTTGGTTGTTAACAGTTGTACGATGGCAATCAGTGTAGCTCATTAGGTAAAAGTAGCTAATGTGAATCACGTGTGGTTATGTATAAAACCACTCCGGTGTCGTGAAATGATTGACAACAAAGTTGAATTTAGCTAGCTAATGTTAACTTTATTGTCCAATTCAAGACACCAGAATTGTTTTATACATAACCGCACGTGATGAAGAAAGTGTTTTGTCCGTCTCTTCATAAACGGAGTGACTAAGTTCAGTTGAGTTCTGGATTTTAATAAGTATTATCAATCTGCAGATTGGGAGAGAAAACCAGACCTCTGACAATAAATGACCACACAACACCAGGCTTAGGTCTCAATCATGTCTCTCCCCGCTCTGAAAGCCGGAGGACCATCTTTTATAGGGCACAGGAATGTAAACATAGATAGTGACAGTCAGGCAGTAATGACGTTACAACAGTCTCAGAGGAAGAGATTCACAGCTCCCAACACATGACCACTCAGACTAGAGAGATCATAGTTGGCGCTCTCCTTGTAGTCATGACCAAGGACGTTTACCCAGTACTTTCTCCTGATCACGAACATCTATTAACCCTGACACATAGACACCATCTACTCTTATTAATAGCAAGCTTACATGAGAACATACTAACTAGTATCCAATGACTAGTTATATTGATTAGTGAATAATGTAAGCACACCGGAAATCGCAATTTCTTCCACACACGTGATTCACATTAGCTACTTACACTCTGATTCGCGTCCATCTTGTTATGAAACAAGCTACGTTCACTTCTTCTTTTTCTTATTGTTATAATTTAATGTTGAGCCGTAATCTACATTCACTACTGCAGGAAAATACAGATTATCTTGTTCCGGTCTATGGTTATCCAATTCGCTAGGTGGCGCTGTCAGATAAAACTAGGGTCCTAGAATTGCGGTCCTAAAACTGCAGCCTCTCCGGCTCTGCAGGCACATGCTACTCATTTTAATTGATTTGTATTTGGTTAACATCAAAAAGGTTGCCGACCACTGCTCTAAACTCCACCCTGGACACCCAAACCTTGTTGGCTGCATTTGGCAATTTCTCACAAATTGGAAACACAGGCATGAAATGTTGTACTGCCTGATCTCGAGGCCTGAACAACCTCAGGGCACTACACTGCGACCGAAATGGTCACATTTGCGACCTTTTGAAATGCCATTGCGACCGTAATTTTTAATCGGTCGCAAATGTATCACTGATTATTTTTGTGCTTACCTTTTTAGGTTTTAGGCAACATGCTATGATTTATTATGAGCATTTATTAAAACAGTAATGTGTATTTTAAGAATACGTATTCAAACGTTCTCTGATTATTCAACACATCAAGTTGGCTTCAGCCCCGCGACCCCCCCACACCCTCCCAGAATGGTATAGCCTAACCTTGATTTTTTTTTAAATCAACCTCTCGTCAAGACACGCAGCAATCGCATATATAGCTAGAGCTAGGCTACTCAAATCTGACGTGTTAAAATGAAGCGGACAATCTGCCATGTCAAACGGAGCATGTGAGTGAGAATGATACGGACATCTGAAATTCAACACCAGTGGCTTGAAGAATACCAGCCATAGGTGCCATCACCAGAGTATAAGTAGCCTAGCTCTAGGATTGCCAAAGTCTTTCGCCAGCGCAAGGCGCAGCGTGTAGCCTGTTGATAAGTCTAATGTTTTCGTATCGATTTAGATTCCTCACTGCATTTCGTGTTATCTTTCCTGAAGAGTTCAGGAGTCTGCCCATCTGTGCCCCAACCATAGCATGTTGAAATCTCAAATAAATTCATTTTGCACTTCATAATGTAGGCCTACTGTATTTTCTATTGCAGTAAATCTATCCCAATCAATGTTAAAGAAAACGTATGTTTAAAAGATGGCAAGTAATTAAAGTACCCATGGCATGCTGTTTTTGGATGCTTTTATATAGGCCTTAGTGGTCCCCTAATACTGTATCTGAAGTCTCTTTCCTGAAATTCAGCCTTGGTGCAGAATTACAGCCACTATGAGCAGTCCCACAATGAGCTTTCCTTAGGACGTGCCATATCTGTGTCTTTAGCTTAAAGTGCTACGAGGAGGAGTGAGGCGGGGCTAACTGCCATTGCAAGCCATGATGTCTCTCCAGGAAAAAACGATATTGCGCTAGCACGGTGGTAGCTAATTTTCTAATTTTCTCTGTGCAGGCAAAGCAGAGAAAGGGGAGGTAACCTTTCCCCTTATGACGACATAAGGGGAAGATTTTCAGATCGGAGCATTTGAGCTTTAATTTTAAAGCTAAAGGCGGAGAATACCCAGGTCTTGGTTTACACCTATCGAAATTTCTAACCACTGGGGGCTAGAAACAGGGGACCAAAGGCAGGCTAGGGTAACTCATATTAATGTTAAATAACCTCATAAAGTGACATTTTCATGCCATGGGACCTTTAAAGTGCTCATCTGTATGCAATACAGGTTCATTATTGTTCCATTATTATCCAGAGCGGCTTACTATAAATAATTTGTGCGACCAAATCATGTTTTGCGCCAGTAACTGAAAAAGATAGTAGCGCAAGTGCCACCAGTGGAAAAGGTTAGTGTAGAGCCCTGAACCTGGGGAGAAACACAGCACCACGGCAAGCCAGTCAATACACCAGAAAAGGAGATGGTGAGACTTAGAGAGAGGGAAAGATCGCAAAGGAGGGTGAGAGAAGAGTAAATATAGGAGAGTGAGAGTGTCAAAAAAGACATAAGAAGAGGAAAGTTATTTCTATCTTCTAATGCTATTTCTTTATTTAAATTATCTATCCTAAGCCCCTCCTGTTCCTCCCTCAAACTGTTCCTCCTGCCCCTTTCTAAATCTTCTGTTTTGCTCCCCCTCCCCTTTACAGTCAGTGTGAGAGGAATCCTTGCCCCATGGAGAGCCGTTCCTGCCATCTCGCCCCCAAGACCATCTCCTTCCACTTTCTGCCCCTACCCTCCGCCCTTCAGACGCCTGCCACGCTGTTCCGTATGGCCACCGCCGCCCCGCCCAGCCCTCCCTCCTCTGGGCGCTCCGGCCCAGACAGCCTGCGGTTTGGCATTGTCGGGGGAAACCCGCGGGGCCTGTTTGTAATGCAGCGCTCTGATAGGCAGACAGGAGAGCTGATCCTGGTCCAGCCAATACGAGGTCAACAGGAGGTCAGCGTGGAGGTGGACATGGCAGAGTACTCAGACAGAGTCTTCCAGGCTAAACACCTGGCCAGGGTCACCCTGCTGGTGTCACCTTACAACTTCTGAGGAGAGGAGGAACGAGGGGGGGAGAAGGAATACAGGGAGAGTCATGAGGGGTGGAAAGGAGGGGAATAGAGGGAGAGAGAGGAGTTCAAGAAGAATTAGGGAGGGATAGGAGGTGATTAGATGGAAAAGGGAGGAAGAGAGGGGGAAGGGAGGGTAGGAAGAAAAGACAGGGCAACAAGGGAGGAGGAAAGGAGAGAAGGGAGGGAGGTAGAGAGGGGAGGAGAGAAGAAAGACAGAAGTAGAAGAGCATGAAGAAAACAAATGGAATGAATGAGAAAGGAAAATAAGTAGAAGAAAGAAGGACGGAAGGACTGAGGGTCAAGCAACACAAGTTTATTGACACCAGGTGCTATGCTAGGTGACCTTCTAGGTGTTGTTGTAGATGCTAAGTGCTATGCTAGGTGCTATGCTAGGTGACCTGCTAGGTGCTATGCTGGGTGACCTGCTAGGTGTTGTGCTAGATGCCAAGTGCTATTCTAGGTGCTGTGCTAGGTGCTATACTAGGTGACCTTCTAGGTGCTGTGCTAGGTGTTGAGGAGATGGGAGACAGGTGAGGAGAGGGGTGAGGGGAGTAAAGGGGAGTGAGGGTGAGGAAAGAGGTGTGGAGAGGGGAGAGAAAGGTGAGGAGAGGGGAAAAGGATGAGAGTGGAGACAGGGTGGTCAGAAAAGAGGGAAAGGGTGAAAAGAGGGGAGAGGATGTTGAGGAAATTGGGAAAAGGGTGAGGATAGAGAAAGGTGAGTAGAACGGTGTGGAGAGTTAAGAGGGGATGTCATCTTTCTTCTGTTACTAAACTCCCTGGAAGCCCCCCCCCTTGGGTTGCTATGGTGACGAGAAGGTAAACGTGCACTGCCGTTGTTTAGTCTGTCAACGTCTGTAAATCTTTATTAATACACTTGTGTGTCTAAGATACATATTGTACTTGTTTGTATGTTGTCTGTTTGGTGGTATTATAGTGTTTACTGGTTTATTATCTGGACAAATGTCAAGATAGAATTCTGCACACCAGCAGGGTTTAATATCTCATAGGGTTAACCCTAACCCACACCAGCAAGGTCTAATATCTCATGCTCAGCTGTCATACTTATTATACCGTATCCAAGGTGATTTGGCATCCAAGCCAAACACTTCACAGTATATCGGGCATGTACTGTTGCAATTATTTTGTACTACTATTGAACAAACATATTTATCCAGTGGAATACAGTTGGTTGAAGGATTAGGGTTAGAAGGTTACAAGCTGGGTCTAGTGTAGAGGTTCCCTGTAGGATCTTGTGGATTGGGGCTCAAGGTCAGAAGGACAGAAAGGTCAAATCACGCCCCTCACTTCCAACTGATGCACAATTAAAATATTAAAGATATTCCTCTCTGTGTTGTTTTTGTTCATAGGGAGGGGGGGTCATGTTTTCATATGGAGAGGGAAGGGGTAATGGTTTCAGAGGGAGCGAAAGGGTAATGGATTCAGAGGGAGGGAGAGAGAGAGGGGGGTAATGTTTTCAGAGGGAGAGTAGATGACTGATGACGGGATGGCTGGCTATAATCTTTATGGGTCATTATTAGAAGCAGGTGTGCGTATCACATAATTTAGTCTCAACATAATCTCTCCATTTGTGTCTGTGGAGAAGTAAGCACCATCATTTACCTCCAATCCCAGGAACTCTTTACTGCACACACACGCAAACACACACAAAGGGGAATAATAATCTCTACATTCCAAATTCTAAGGATTCCAAGGATTGTAATGGCCCGGCTATGTGTTCTACATCCTGAAACGACAACTTCCTCTCCCCTATGTTTCTCTCCAGGCACGGAGCTACATGGTGGCTGAGGGTGGCCAGTGAAGCTTGGCCACCCCTGCGGCCACCCGAAGCGAAGCTGTCAAGTGGTAGGTTGGACAAAAGAACCCTTTATTTTTGGCCACGGGTAACCAACTGCCAAATAAATTTAGGCTTTGTGGAGCGCCGGTAACAAACGCATTAAATCGAACGTTCAGAGAGGCTAAGTTAGTCTGAATATAGCTAGGGTTAGTGTAAGGGAATTCAGCTAAGAACGCTGCCTGAAAATCTGGCACCGGAATTTTCGGGTTCACCTGTTTTTGTTAGCTCAATAACTAGCAACTACTAGCGATAAATTTAAACCAAATATGTCAGTTAACTTGTAGACACTTACCCCTTAATGCAGGGGTGTCAAACTAATTTTGCTCAAGGGCCACATCAGCATTATGGTTGCCCTCAATGGGCCAGTTGTTATGGAGGATTATAGGGGCCAAAACTAAATAAATAAATACTAGTGGTGGGCCGTTATCGGCGTTAACGCGCATTAACGCGCTGCGACTCGGCGATAAAAAAAATATCGCCGTTAATCTATTCTCAAAGTTGGGTTTGGAGCTGGGTCTATACTACGCAAGCTATGATGACTTTCACCTTGATATTTTAACGCGGATGTATACCTAGCCGAATTGCACTGTAGGGGGCGAGAACGAGTTTTCGAACCTGTGTGTATGCCTTGTGTATGAAATTATCACATCAAACGTGACGTGCTAACATGGATGCAGCTATGAAGCCGCCTGGTTTGCTTCAGGGAAAATTAATTTTTAAGAAGCTTCCCAATGGAAACCTCGACAAGACTAAGGTTGTTTGCACCTTGTGCTATGCGGAATTAGTTTACTGTAGGAGTTCTTCCAGTCTCAAATACCACCTAAACGCAAAGCATCCCTTAGCTAATGCGGAAGATGCCGGGCCAAGCACTGATGTAGCGCAGGGGAAGAGTCGTCGTCAAACTACGATGTTTGAGTGCAACCGAGGCAAGCCCGTCACCACAGCTCTATCAGGTGCTTCCCAGGTGCTTAACAGCCTAGGTGCTTCCCAGGTGCTTAACAGCCTAGGTGCTTCCCAGGTGCTTCCTAGGTGCTTAACAGCCTAGGTGCATAGCACTACCTACCATCTGAAGGATTCATATATCTATGTGTCTATTCCAATATGTAATGATAGTATTCAATGACACAAATCTGTGTTCTAGAAAGAGTGGTCTGGAGTCGCAGAGGTCCCATAATATCAGCTTTAATGCAGCAGTTGGAAATCAACAAGTACAGAGCTCTGGGGTTGTCTACGTTTCCCTACCCGCAACAGAGTTTGGGCTGGTTCACGAAGTCCAACTGGCTATCTGTCCCTCCCCAGCATATATTTATACAGTGCAATTGAAACACAAGTATCAAAAAAGGGTTGAGCTTGTTCTCTCGTGCATCAGGGAGTTGTTCTTGCCTACGCGTCCCACCTGCTCGGGTGCCGTCTCCACCCGGTTTCAAGGTTGTTTCTGAAAATGAAGAGATAGAGACACAAAGAACAGCCTGCTTCCCACACTCAGTGTGAGACCCAATGTTTAAGCCTGGGAACACTTCTAAGTTCATAACTTTAATAAGCACAATGCATAACTTTAATAAGCACAATATATTCTTTAATCCCTCTTTTGATCTCTGAAAACACCAGAGATCAATCAACATAGCCCGGACCAACTACCGTCTCCTCATCCTGGTCAGCCAGCCCCAGCAACGGCATTTGGAACCCCGTCTTTGGGTTCTCCACAGCCGAAACAATGATTCGGTTTCACAGGGACCTGATACACGGGATACAGCAACAATCATGTTGATATTGATATAGCACACTCTTAACCCTTTGACGCGTACGAACACACCGGTGTGTTGAGTCCTGGCTGGTCCCTGGAGCGTACCAACACACCGGTGTGTTGGAACGCGTCCTTTAGAATGTCCAGTTTAGCTTATTACGTAACAATAAACTCTTCAGCATTAGCCAACGCGTATGTTATAAACATGAATCTCAATTTACTGTATATTTTGAGAAAGTTTACCTTTATTATCCATAAGAAAACGTTCAAACAATTTAGTTTAGCTAATGTTAGCTGACAGCTAACCAAAAATAACTCACGCTTTACTCACGCCACCTAGTAAACCATAATATTATCCGTTTTCCTTGACTTGGCTATCGCTTTCAACAGATTTTACTATTGTACAACCAACCAGAGATCGAAATAATAGATATACGTTCACAAATATGCATCTAAAACATCTGACATTCGTCTGTCTTTCGTCTCGTTTTGAGCTACTAGAGGCCATCTTTGATTTTTTTGTCTTCCGGCAACAAATATGACCCTTGATGATGTACCCCTTGACCCCGTACACCTCAGTATTTTCTCGTGAGAAGAGTAGGTCATCTCGTTGACCATTTGACACCCACAATGCAGAGTACTGATCAAAACAAAAAACATGGCAGCCTACATTATCGTCATTAGCCAAGTTAGCTTCTCGAAAAGCTACACTACGATAATATATCATATCAATTCACTGTGGATTCACCTGTGTGAATATTTAAAAATCGGAACAGTAATGACAGTACTAAGTTATTTTAATAAATATTTTAATAAGTTAAAAAGCCCACACCAACACGTTTCTTAATTTTTAACACGTATCCTTTTACTCATTTCAGGTAGCTAATTACATGTCCAGGAAAGGGTACAATCTCGTCATTGTCACGTTACATATCAATGAATATCATTAGCACACAGCTATAAAAAATATCACATCAAAATTATTTAAAACCTTGACACTGTGTAGGGGTAGGCAAAGCTTCCGTCAACATATCGGCAAAAAGGTACAGCATGTTTGAGTTGTGATGTACTCAGCTGTCCTCACTGTCCTCTGCAGGCCGTGATGCAGCTCCTTGGGATGCTCTCTACAGTCCCTCTATGCAATGTGGTGAGGGTGTGGGATGGGAGATGGGCTTTCAGCCTTTGCAAAAAAATAAACATGCTGCTGGTACATCAAGGAATTAGGTGTTTGACGGTCTCGTTGATGTTCAGCAAGGAATGGTCACTTTGTGCTGACCGTACTTGCTCGACACCTGAGAGGGCCATGTACTATACATGGACAATTTGTACAGCAGTGCTGTCATGATCTGTTTCTTGGAACGGGACCTGTGCGGGCCAACATTCACCTGTAAAATTATAGGGAGATGTTCAAGATATAGAAAACGGTCAACAGCAGGCAATCAAGTGGTATGACAAGTGGTGCGTTTCATTACCCTATGAAACATTACAGTCATACATTGCCGTCTTGTCATTTAAATAGGTTGTTAGATTGAATAAGCATAAAGTCTGGTTTATTCTACATGTCGTCCATCAACTAGCCCTAGCCCAGATTTTCCAAACAAATTACACTTGCCTCTCATTTTTGCTTGAACTGTGGCCTGACAATAAATGAGGAATACATTTTCTATCAACACGGAAATTAATGACAGTAGATGGTAGCAAGAGATCACAAAACATAGCCATCAATATAGAATGGATGTCTGAATTATTGTGTTTGCTTTAATTTGACTAAACATGGCAAGTTAGTAATCGCTAGTTACCTGAATAATACCCTTTACTACGAGCTAGCTAGCAAAAACATCAGATAGTGGAAAACAACCACAGGTCATGCTTTCGTCTCAATATCATGCCACAGGTATGTGTATATTTTGTGGGTATAAATAATCTACTCACCAGAAAAGTTTCCCAGATAAATTGAAGCCAACCAAAAAGGTTTGAAGGTATCCAAGCAGCATGAGCTTGCTTGATCGCCTTTCGCCGAGGTGTCTGGGAGTCATGTTCCAGTCTCGCCTACAGTATAGCTCAATTTGGTTGACGATCAACAGTTGCTGCTAATTTACTTGGCTATGTTACGTAGTTTGTGTAGTAGGATTATAACAAAGTAATGCAAGTGCATCTAGTCAGTCTAGCGTATTACTAGGATTGTAATGTATCGTTTTGTTTTCGTTTAGCTGGCTTCCATCCAGTAACTTATTTTGTGAACACTGGCTGCGTTGCCAACTCAGAAGGTTTACGAGATGGAAGCCAGCTAGAGAAAACAAAACGATGAATAGAAATCAAATTAGACTGACTGGATGTATCCAAATTATTTTGTATTCGTTATAATCCGACCACACAAACAACGTAACATAGCCTAGTAAATTAGCAACAGCTAACTTGTTGATTGACTCTTTACTACACTACGAGCTAGCTAGTTTGGCAAAAACATCACCTCGTGAAATACAACAGTTCATGCTTTCATCTCAGTATCGTGCAAACTATATGGGTGGTATAATTTGAGTTATACAAATACTTCAGTCACCAGAATAATAGCCAAAATATCTACTTTGAAGGTTTCAGCCAGTCCCCTGAAGCGGAAGAAATACGTAACGAGAAGGTGGATAAACAAAACAACCAATGAATGGAGTATTCGTCACTAATACGGGGTGCAAACTAGGTCAATGGAAAATGCGAACCGAGAAATACTTAAATTGTATAGCAATTCGATTTTAATGCGTCATAATCAATTTCTGGAACGTTGAGATTGATCCAAACTCACGCGCATAAAAAACTCACTCTGGGGGACCAGTCAAGGAATTTAGAACCTACGTGTGAAAGGGTTAAGTAAAATAGCGGAAACCTTCTTAGTCCAGTACAATTCTAGTGTGGTCAAGCAGTATCACTCTTGACCTAGTCGTAACCCTCTTTTCCGGACTCTCACATTCGTAGCAATAGCAAAAGGTTCACTGGCCCTCCTGGCCCTTTTCCACCAACTCCTGCAACGTACGACTGGATTCTGGAGCAGCACAACACATGCTCCAGTGGTACCACGTACTTCCTTTCCCCAGCACCCTTAGGGCGTGCAAGGTTCTCTCGATGACCTTGAATGGTCCTGTCCATAAATGTACAACAGGCTTCTCCGAACATTGGATGATGTATTGGGGCAGGTGGGGCAGGGTCTTCAAGGGGAAGGGGGGGGGGGCAGACCACTCCTAGGTCTGATGGGGCATAGGGGCAGATGGGGCAGGGTCTCCAAGGGGAAGGGGTAGATCATCCAGTGAGAAGGGGGGGACAGGGTCTCCAGGGGAATGGGGCCTTAGAACAGGGGTTAGGTAGTCAGACCCGCCGGTCTGACTCGTCCTGAAGCAGAAAAGAGTTACAGTCCCAGCATCCCCTTATCTCCCATGATCCATGATCAAGCAGTAAATGAGTCAAATGAGATGCGAACAGTCAAACACCAATGATTAAACACAGATATTGAAATCAAGAACCCATTCGAGGATTTAAAGTGGATATTTTTTAAGTTCAAATAAATCCCTCCTTTCACACCCTTTTAGGGTGTGACAACAAACACAAATAAAAAAATATCCCATTACTGATTACACAATGTTGGCATACAAATCAACAATAACGATGAAACTATGCAGCGTTATGGCCAAGTGGTGAGGACACACTGGACACAGTGGGAAAACCCTAATGATGTTATAGGGGAAAACCCACCATCACGCCACAGAGTGGACATTCGACATCCATGTATCCACGGCAGACCTGGACATACTCACAGGCCCCCTTCACCACATACATACAACTTTAGCCAAGCTTTTAGAATTGTAATAAAATAAAATAAATTTGAAACAAATGGAAAAACCAGAAATTAGACAGGATATTTTAAAGTTCTCATAAGATCCCTCCTTTCATTGATAACTTTAATCAATACCCAATCTCCTCGTTTGACTCCTCCACTCTTTGGTTTACTGCTTCACCTGGAACAGAATTTAGCAGAAGACATCTCTTTTCTCGTGAGCATTAGGTTTAAGTTGTGTAATTATGATCTTCTATAATTCAATTCAAATGTTGTTAATGCATCTGGTACAGGACTGGGAAAGATTTCAATCCACTGTAAACATATCTATAATTACCAGGCAGTATTGACCCTTCAGTTTTCTTATTGTTGAGCAAACACATGTAACAGCATCTAATAAGACAATACATCATCATTTGATATTCAACCCCTATTAGTCATGCCTAGAAATGACAATCTGTTTCTTTGTTCCCTTCTTTAGAAAATCAACTGTTAGTCTAATTTCTTTCACTTCAAAAAACCTTTTCTGTCTTTTAAAACAGTTAAGTTTAAGACCAATATTGTTTTAGATTCTCTATTTTACCAAATCACACCTCTTTTTATCAAAGATATGATAAAAGCAATTTTCATTATGCCAAACCAGAATCCGTATGCTTCTTAAATGAAATATAAACCAAATAATGTTCTTAATGTAGCTATTAACCAAACATTTTTCCCAACTATATTTTCTATAAAGGTCAGATAGGTAGAACTTCATAACTCGTTTTGCTGCAGTTCAAAACGAGCCAATTAGCTCAAACCATCATACCCACAATTTATCAGACTTGATGAGTCTTCCCAAATTATTTCAGAACTGAATGTTATAATAACCCTCTTCATAATACAACATTATCACAGCCTAACTGTTTATCCCAAACAGTATGCCAGGCTCTGGTAAAACTCTCAAATAAAACTTAAAACCAAATTACAATTAAACTCCAAATAAAAGTACATTTAGTTATTTTCTCTTTCTCATTTTTAACCAAATTATATCTAATACCTTTATCAAAACTCTTAAAAACCCTAGATTTTACTATTTTGACTTAAAATGTTATCCCATATACCTTCAAAGTATATTCATAGTTTCCTCTTCAAAACATCAGTGTTTAAACCAATCATCTCTTCACATCCACAAAACGTTCTTGTTTTATTTCATAACCTTCCATGATCCTCTCTAAACCAATCTTTTATGTAACTTTCCAATTGCTTCCTCATAATTTTTCACATACATTTCCTCAAACCATTCTTTGACCAACACAGCTGTTTAGCGTTTACCGTCTATTCACTTAATTTTGCTCTAGTATAACTCTTCCAATTGCATTAGAACCAATTTATAAACCAGGGGTATACCCTCTGGGATCACCTTTGTAAGATCTCAACGTAACTGGACTCTTTTAGCCCCCACCTTTTTCCAACTCTCCTCGGGATTTCTGTAACTTCTTGGTCAAAGAAAAAAGCATGAGATTGATAAAAGTGAGTGATCTCACAATTTGACAACTTGTTAGACTTTGCACTGAAGGCAATTATGGTCCTTGGAGGACACCTAGTGGATTTATTTATTTATAAAGAACGACAGATCTGTTTAAAATACCGTTCAACTCAACCCGATTCCACACAAATATTACTTTTTCAGGGACTGTGACCCTTTTGTACCGGAGAGGACAAAGGAAAGAAAAAATAAACACACACAAGACAAATTCAGGGACTCTAACCCTTGGAGTGTATTTTAGCCTCTCCTTTTTTTAAACACAAAACAAGTTCAGGGACTCTAACCCTTGGAGTGCTCCTTTTTTAAACACAAAACAAGTTCAGGGACTCTAACCCTTGGAGTGTATTTTAACCTCTCCTTTTTTAAACACAAAACACGTAGGCCTACAGGGACTCTCACCCTTTTTGAAGAGGACTCTAACCTCTCCTTGACAAAGACAAGACACGTATAGGGACTCTCACCCATTTGAAGAGGACTCTAACCTCTCCTTGACAAAGACAAAACACGTGTAGGGACTTCCACCCTTTTGAAGAGGACTCTAACCTCCCCTTGACAAAGACAAGCCACGTGTTAGGACTCTCACCCTTTTGAAGAGGACTCTAACCTCTCCTTGACAAAGACAAAACACGTATAGGGACTCTCACCCATTTGAAGAGGACTCTAACCTCTCCTTGACAAAGACAAAACACGTGTAGGGACTTCCACCCTTTTGGAGAGGACTCTAACCTCCCCTTGACGAAGACAAAACTTAAAAACGGTTGATTTCCCACTACTGTTGGTTTGACTAGGTACGATGAAACATAGTAATCGTCTAAATTTGGTCACTCCTGTCTCCTCCCCCTGAGTCCGGTCAGGAGGAGTGACTCGTAAAGCAGCGGAGCCGGTAAAACCGTGGTCGAAGCCTGAGGCCGGCTTGAAAATCAACCGTAGCCACGGCTTGAAAATCAACCGTGGTCCAAGCCTGAGGCCGGCTTGAAAATCAACCGTAGCCACGGCTTGAAAATCAACCGTAGCCACGTCAGGACTGCTTTAGATGAAGTGGTGGGGTGGGCTGGACCGTAGCCTGGGCCTACGGCCGGAGGGGTCAAAGATCCCCCCGTTGCCGTGTGAGGGCCGGATGATGTGTAGTACACATCACCGAAGGAGGGAGCTGAGACAGCTCGGTCATCAGAGATGACAGAGGATCACCGGCTATGTGCGGAGGAGCAAGTCCCTGACGGTCCAGCCCCCAGGATGGGCGATGATGCTCCAGTGGAGGCCAATCCGGGTCCTCTTCAAGAGGTGGGGGGCATGAGCGTGAGTGAATGGATGCACCTGAGTGTGTGAGTGCGTGTCCTACCTTGGCCCGGTAGCTAACCTAATCTAGGGGGAGCCTGCCTGAAAATTTAAAAAGCCTATCCAGGGCCTGGTTTTGATGAGTAGAGGACATCTGCACTTGTCGTGCTGCTGGGGAGGAAAGGGGGGTTAATGGACAGGACACATGAGTGCCATGAATGCAATAAATGAGGGCGCTCTGGGGAAGAGCGCCGCAGACATACATGAGTATGTGGAAGACAGGGCATGGGAGACAGAATTAAACCCTGGGCGTGGGGGTGTGCGTGTGTGAGAGAGAGAGAGAGAGAGAGAGAGAGAGCAGTTTAGAGGAGAGCAGGTAGAGGGAGATCAGTTAGAGAGAGAACAGCTAGGGACTTTTCTGTTGAGCGCACGTGTGTGTGGGTGTGTGGGAGAGAGAGAGCAAGAGAGGGGCTCTTCCGAGCAAATAAAAGGTGTAGTCAAAAACGCAGAACTCCACTCCCTGGGAGGTGCCTTCCTGCTGGCACCTACCACAACATTAAGCAGGGAATCGTGAGGTTCTAACCGGCCACGACTGCAGTTTCGCTCTCCTCAGAGCTCTTCAGGTAGCAAAGTATGAAATAAAAACGTTATGCAGGTCAAGGGCCGTCCTACGACTAAGGACTATCAAGAACTCAGGGGTGACGACAAAAAGCGTCATCCCCCCTGTGCCTTGGGCGCCCACCAGAATCGGTAATCTCAATTAAACATCTAGGGAAAAGAGGAGACAAGAGAGAGAGAGAGAGTGTGTGTGTGTGTGTGTGTATGGAAGACAACATGGATGGACCGCGTGTGATAGGCGACTAAGGAACTGTGAAAGGAGAAAGGTGCACAGGTTAGGGTTAGTGTGGTACCAGAGTGGATCTGTAAGGAAAAGAGTGTGTGAATTAAAATTAGTAGGAAGGCCAGGGAGAGCCGAAGACACCGAAACCATAGGCCCAAAAGGGAGGTGAGAGGGAAACAAAGAGAGAGAACGGCCTAGGGTTGGGGTGAGGAGACTAAGGAGGAGGTAGGGGGGAGGGTGGGAGGAAAGACACCAGGGCGGGACCTATGGTTAGGTAAGAGGAAGGAGGGGTTGGGGTTAGGTGTAAGGGGAGTAACCCAGACCAGACCAAGTTTGGGGCATGTAAGGCCTTTCTAGGCAGAGTTATGGGCCGGACAAAAAGGGAAGACAAATATAGTCATAAAAAAAATAAATCAAATCCAAAACACGCCCGTAGAGGGGACTCTGATGAGCAGACCAGACCAAGTTTGGGGCATGTAGGGCCTTTCTAGGCAGAGTTATGGGCCGGACAAAAAGGGAAGACAAATATGGTCAAAAATCTTAAAATCCAATCCAAAACATGCCCCTAGAGGGGACTCTGATGAGCAGACCAGACCAAGTTTGGGGCATGTAGGGCCTTTCTAGGCAGAGTTATGGGCCGGACAAAAAGGGAAGACAAATATGGTCAAAAATCTTAAAATCCAATCCAAAACATGCCCCTAGAGGGGACTCTGATGAGCAGACCAGACCAAGTTTGGGGCATGTAGGGCCTTTCTAGGCAGAGTTATGGGCCGGACAAAAAGGGAAGACAAATGTAGTCATGTAAAAAAAAAAATCCAATCCAAAACACGCCCGTAGAGGGGACTCTGATGAGCAGATCAGACCAAGTTTGGGGCATGTAGTCCCTTTCCAGGCAGAGTTATGGGCCGGACAAAAAGGGAAGAAAAATAAGGTCAAATTTTTAAAAATCCAATCCAAAACACGCCCGTAGAGGGGACTCTGATGAGCAGACCAGACCAAGTTTGGGGCATGTAGGGCCTTTCTAGGCAGAGTTATGGGCCGGACAAAAAGGGAAGTCAAATATGGTCAAATTTTTAAAAATCCAATCCAAAACACGCCCGTAGAGGGGACTCTGATGAGCAGACCAGACCAAGTTTGGGGCATGTAGGGCCTTTCTAGGCAGAGTTATGGGCCAGACAAAAAGGGAAGACAAATATGGTCAAAAATCTTAAAATCCAATCCAAAACACACCCGTAGAGGGGACTCTGATGAGCAGACCAGACCAAGTTTGGGGCATGTAGGGCCTTTCTAGGCAGAGTTATGGGCCAGACAAAAAGGGAAGACAAATATGGTAAAAAATTTTACAATCCAATCCAAAACACGCCCGTAGAGGGGACTCTGATGAGCAGACCAGACCAAGTTTGGGGCATGTAGGGCCTTTCTAGGCAGAGTTATGGGCCGGACAAAAAGGGAAGACAAATATGGTCAAAAATCTTTAAATCCAATCCAAAACACGCCCCTAGAGGGGACTCTGATGAGCAGACCAGACCAAGTTTGGGGCATGTAGGGCCTTTCTAGGCAGAGTTATGGGCCGGACAAAAAGGGAAGACAAATATGGTCAAAAATCTTAAAATCCAATCCAAAACACACCCGTAGAGGGGACTCTGATGAGCAGACCAGACCAAGTTTGGGGCATGTAGGGCCTTTCTAGGCAGAGTTATGGGCCAGACAAAAAGGGAAGACAAATATGGTCAAAAATCTTAAAATCCAATCCAAAACACACCCGTAGAGGGGACTCTGATGAGCAGACCAGACCAAGTTTGGGGCATGTAGGGCCTTTCTAGGCAGAGTTATGGGCCGGACAAAAAGGGAAGACAAATGTAGTCATGTAAAAAAAAAATCCAATCCAAAACACACCCGTAGAGGGGACTCTGATGAGCAGACCAGACCAAGTTTGGGGCATGTAGGGCCTTTCTAGGCAGAGTTATGGGCCAGACAAAAAGGGAAGACAAATATAGTCATAAAAAAAAAAATCCAATCCAAAACACGCCCGTAGAGGGGACTCTGATGAGCAGACCAGACCAAGTTTGGGGCATGTAGGGCCTTTCTAGGCAGAGTTATGGGCCAGACAAAAAGGGAAGACAAATATAGTCATTTAAAAAAAAAAATCAAATCCAAAACACGCCCGTAGAGGGGACTCTGATGAGCAGACCAGACCAAGTTTGGAGCATGTAGGGCCTTTCTAGCCAGAGTTATGGGCCGGACAAAAAGGGAAGACAAATATGGTCAATTAAAAAAAAAAATCCAATCCAAAACATGCCCGTAGAGGGGACTCTGATGAGCAGACCAGACCAAGTTTGGGGCATTTAGGTCCTTTCTAGGCAGAGTTATGGGCCGGACAAAAAGGGAAGACAAATATGGTCAAAAATCTTAAAATCCAATCCAAAACACGCCCCTAGAGGGGACTCTGATGAGCAGACCAGACCAAGTTTGGGGCATGTAGGGCCTTTCTAGGCAGAGTTATGGGCCGGACAAAAAGGGAAGACAAATATAGTCATAAAAAAAAAAAAATCCAATCCAAAACACGCCCGTAGAGGGGACTCTGATGAGCAGACCAGACCAAGTTTGGGGCATGTAGGGCCTTTCTAGGCAGAGTTATGGGCCGGACAAAAAGGGAAGTCAAAAATCTTAAAATCCAATCCAAAACACGCCCCTAGAGGGGACTCTGATGAGCAGACCAGACCAAGTTTGGGGCATGTAGGGCCTTTCTAGGCAGAGTTATGGGCCAGACAAAAAGGGAAGACAAATATGGTCCAAATTCTTAAAATTCAATCCAAAACATACCCGTAGAGGGGACTCTGATGAGCAGACCAGACCAAGTTTGGGGCATGTAGGGCCTTTCTATGCAGAGTTATGGGCCGGACAAAAAGGGAAGACAAATATGGTCAATAAAAAAAAAAAATCCAATCCAAAACATGCCCGTAGAGGGGACTCTGATGAGCAGACCAGACCAAGTTTGGGGCATTTAGGGCCTTTCTAGGCAGAGTTATGTGCCGGACAAAAAGGGAAGACAAATATGGTCAATAAAAAAAAAAATCCAATCCAAAACATGCCCGTAGAGGGGACTCTGATGAGCAGACCAGACCAAGTTTGGGGCATGTAGGGCCTTTCTAGGCAGAGTTATGGGCCGGACAAAAAGGGAAGACAAATATGGTCAAAAATCTTAAAATCCAATCCAAAACACGCCCCTAGAGGGGACTCTGATTAGCAGACCAGACCAAGTTTGGGGCATGTAGGGCCTTTCTAGGCAGAGTTATGGGCCGGACAAAAAGGGAAGACAAATATAGTCATTTAAAAAAAAAATCCAATCCAAAACACGCCCGTAGAGGGGACTCTGATGAGCAGACCAGACCAAGTTTGGGGCATGTAGGGCCTTTCTAGGCAGAGTTATGGGCCGGACAAAAAGGGAAGTCAAATATGGTCAAAAATCTTAAAATCCAATCCAAAACACGCCCCTAGAGGGGACTCTGATGAGCAGACCAGACCAAGTTTGGGGCATGTAGGGCCTTTCTAGGCAGAGTTATGGGCCAGACAAAAAGGGAAGACAAATATGGTCCAAATTCTTAAAATTCAATCCAAAACATGCCCGTAGAGGGGACTCTGATGAGCAGACCAGACCAAGTTTGGGGCATGTAGGGCCTTTCTATGCAGAGTTATGGGCCGGACAAAAAAGGAAGACAAATATAGTCATAAAAAAAAAAAAATCCAATCCAAAACACGCCCGTAGAGGGGACTCTGATGAGCAGACCAGACCAAGTTTGGGGCATGTAGGGCCTTTCTAGGCAGAGTTATGGGCCGGACAAAAAGGGAAGACAAATATGGTCAAAAATCTTAAAATCCAATCCAAAACACGCCCCTAGAGGGGACTCTGATGAGCAGACCAGACCAAGTTTGGGGCATGTAGGGCCTTTCTAGGCAGAGTTATGGGCCGGACAAAAAGGGAAGACAAATATGGTCAAAAATCTTAAAATCCAAAAACACACCCGTAGAGGGGACTCTGATGAGCAGACCAGACCAAGTTTGGGGCATGTAGGGCCTTTCTAGGCAGAGTTATGGGCCAGACAAAAAGGGAAGACAAATATGGTCAAAAATCTTAAAATCCAATCCAAAACACACCCGTAGAGGGGACTCTGATGAGCAGACCAGACCAAGTTTGGGGCATGTAGGGCCTTTCTAGGCAGAGTTATGGGCCGGACAAAAAGGGAAGTCAAATATGGTCAAAAATCTTAAAATCCAATCCAAAACACGCCCCTAGAGGGGACTCTGATGAGCAGACCAGACCAAGTTTGGGGCATGTAGGGCCTTTCTAGGCAGAGTTATGGGCCAGACAAAAAGGGAAGACAAATATGGTCAAAATTCTTAAAATTCAATCCAAAACATGCCCGTAGAGGGGACTCTGATGAGCAGACCAGACCAAGTTTGGGGCATGTAGGGCCTTTCTAGGCAGAGTTATGGGCCGGACAAAAAGGGAAGACAAATATGGTCAAAAATCTTAAAATCCAATCCAAAACACACCCGTAGAGGGGACTCTGATGAGCAGACCAGACCAAGTTTGGGGCATGTAGGGCCTTTCTAGGCAGAGTTATGGGCCAGACAAAAAGGGAAGACAAATATGGTCAAAAATCTTAAAATCCAATCCAAAACACACCCGTAGAGGGGACTCTGATGAGCAGACCAGACCAAGTTTGGGGCATGTAGGGCCTTTCTAGGCAGAGTTATGGGCCGGACAAAAAGGGAAGTCAAATATGGTCAAAAATCTTAAAATCCAATCCAAAACACGCCCCTAGAGGGGACTCTGATGAGCAGACCAGACCAAGTTTGGGGCATGTAGGGCCTTTCTAGGCAGAGTTATGGGCCAGACAAAAAGGGAAGACAAATATGGTCCAAATTCTTAAAATTCAATCCAAAACATGCCCGTAGAGGGGACTCTGATGAGCAGACCAGACCAAGTTTGGGGCATGTAGGGCCTTTCTATGCAGAGTTATGGGCCGGACAAAAAAGGAAGACAAATATAGTCATTAAAAAAAAAAAATCCAATCCAAAACACGCCCGTAGAGGGGACTCTGATGAGCAGACCAGACCAAGTTTGGGGCATGTAGGGCCTTTCTAGGCAGAGTTATGGGCCGGACAAAAAGGGAAGACAAATATGGTCAAAAATCTTAAAATCCAATCCAAAACACGCCCCTAGAGGGGACTCTGATGAGCAGACCAGACCAAGTTTGGGGCATGTAGGGCCTTTCTAGGCAGAGTTATGGGCCGGACAAAAAGGGAAGACAAATATGGTCAAAAATCTTAAAATCCAAAAACACACCCGTAGAGGGGACTCTGATGAGCAGACCAGACCAAGTTTGGGGCATGTAGGGCCTTTCTAGGCAGAGTTATGGGCCAGACAAAAAGGGAAGACAAATATGGTCAAAAATCTTAAAATCCAATCCAAAACACACCCGTAGAGGGGACTCTGATGAGCAGACCAGACCAAGTTTGGGGCATGTAGGGCCTTTCTAGGCAGAGTTATGGGCCGGACAAAAAGGGAAGTCAAATATGGTCAAAAATCTTAAAATCCAATCCAAAACACGCCCCTAGAGGGGACTCTGATGAGCAGACCAGACCAAGTTTGGGGCATGTAGGGCCTTTCTAGGCAGAGTTATGGGCCAGACAAAAAGGGAAGACAAATATGGTCAAAATTCTTAAAATTCAATCCAAAACATGCCCGTAGAGGGGACTCTGATGAGCAGACCAGACCAAGTTTGGGGCATGTAGGGCCTTTCTAGGCAGAGTTATGGGCCGGACAAAAAGGGAAGTCAAATATGGTCAAAAATCTTAAAATCCAATCCAAAACACACCCGTAGAGGGGACTCTGATGAGCAGACCAGACCAAGTTTGGGGCATGTAGGGCCTTTCTAGGCAGAGTTATGGGCCAGACAAAAAGGGAAGACAAATATGGTCAAAAATCTTAAAATCCAATCCAAAACACACCCGTAGAGGGGACTCTGATGAGCAGACCAGACCAAGTTTGGGGCATGTAGGGCCTTTCTATGCAGAGTTATGGGCCGGACAAAAAGGGAAGACAAATATGGTCAATAAAAAAAAAAAATCCAATCCAAAACACGCCCGTAGAGGGGACTCTGATGAGCAGACCAGACCAAGTTTGGGGCATGTAGGGCCTTTCTAGGCAGAGTTATGGGCCGGACAAAAAGGGAAGTCAAAAATCTTAAAATCCAATCCAAAACACGCCCCTAGAGGGGACTCTGATGAGCAGACCAGACCAAGTTTGGGGCATGTAGGGCCTTTCTAGGCAGAGTTATGGGCCAGACAAAAAGGGAAGACAAATATGGTCCAAATTCTTAAAATTCAATCCAAAACATACCCGTAGAGGGGACTCTGATGAGCAGACCAGACCAAGTTTGGGGCATGTAGGGCCTTTCTATGCAGAGTTATGGGCCGGACAAAAAGGGAAGACAAATATGGTCAATAAAAAAAAAAAATCCAATCCAAAACATGCCCGTAGAGGGGACTCTGATGAGCAGACCAGACCAAGTTTGGGGCATTTAGGGCCTTTCTAGGCAGAGTTATGTGCCGGACAAAAAGGGAAGACAAATATGGTCAATAAAAAAAAAAATCCAATCCAAAACATGCCCGTAGAGGGGACTCTGATGAGCAGACCAGACCAAGTTTGGGGCATGTAGGGCCTTTCTAGGCAGAGTTATGGGCCGGACAAAAAGGGAAGACAAATATGGTCAAAAATCTTAAAATCCAATCCAAAACACGCCCCTAGAGGGGACTCTGATTAGCAGACCAGACCAAGTTTGGGGCATGTAGGGCCTTTCTAGGCAGAGTTATGGGCCGGACAAAAAGGGAAGACAAATATAGTCATTTAAAAAAAAAATCCAATCCAAAACACGCCCGTAGAGGGGACTCTGATGAGCAGACCAGACCAAGTTTGGGGCATGTAGGGCCTTTCTAGGCAGAGTTATGGGCCGGACAAAAAGGGAAGTCAAATATGGTCAAAAATCTTAAAATCCAATCCAAAACACGCCCCTAGAGGGGACTCTGATGAGCAGACCAGACCAAGTTTGGGGCATGTAGGGCCTTTCTAGGCAGAGTTATGGGCCAGACAAAAAGGGAAGACAAATATGGTCCAAATTCTTAAAATTCAATCCAAAACATGCCCGTAGAGGGGACTCTGATGAGCAGACCAGACCAAGTTTGGGGCATGTAGGGCCTTTCTATGCAGAGTTATGGGCCGGACAAAAAAGGAAGACAAATATAGTCATTAAAAAAAAAAAATCCAATCCAAAACACGCCCGTAGAGGGGACTCTGATGAGCAGACCAGACCAAGTTTGGGGCATGTAGGGCCTTTCTAGGCAGAGTTATGGGCCGGACAAAAAGGGAAGACAAATATGGTCAAAAATCTTAAAATCCAATCCAAAACACGCCCCTAGAGGGGACTCTGATGAGCAGACCAGACCAAGTTTGGGGCATGTAGGGCCTTTCTAGGCAGAGTTATGGGCCGGACAAAAAGGGAAGACAAATATGGTCAAAAATCTTAAAATCCAAAAACACACCCGTAGAGGGGACTCTGATGAGCAGACCAGACCAAGTTTGGGGCATGTAGGGCCTTTCTAGGCAGAGTTATGGGCCAGACAAAAAGGGAAGACAAATATGGTCAAAAATCTTAAAATCCAATCCAAAACACACCCGTAGAGGGGACTCTGATGAGCAGACCAGACCAAGTTTGGGGCATGTAGGGCCTTTCTAGGCAGAGTTATGGGCCGGACAAAAAGGGAAGTCAAATATGGTCAAAAATCTTAAAATCCAATCCAAAACACGCCCCTAGAGGGGACTCTGATGAGCAGACCAGACCAAGTTTGGGGCATGTAGGGCCTTTCTAGGCAGAGTTATGGGCCAGACAAAAAGGGAAGACAAATATGGTCAAAATTCTTAAAATTCAATCCAAAACATGCCCGTAGAGGGGACTCTGATGAGCAGACCAGACCAAGTTTGGGGCATGTAGGGCCTTTCTAGGCAGAGTTATGGGCCGGACAAAAAGGGAAGACAAATATGGTCAAAAATCTTAAAATCCAATCCAAAACACACCCGTAGAGGGGACTCTGATGAGCAGACCAGACCAAGTTTGGGGCATGTAGGGCCTTTCTAGGCAGAGTTATGGGCCAGACAAAAAGGGAAGACAAATATGGTCAAAAATCTTAAAATCCAATCCAAAACACACCCGTAGAGGGGACTCTGATGAGCAGACCAGACCAAGTTTGGGGCATGTAGGGCCTTTCTAGGCAGAGTTATGGGCCGGACAAAAAGGGAAGTCAAATATGGTCAAAAATCTTAAAATCCAATCCAAAACACGCCCCTAGAGGGGACTCTGATGAGCAGACCAGACCAAGTTTGGGGCATGTAGGGCCTTTCTAGGCAGAGTTATGGGCCAGACAAAAAGGGAAGACAAATATGGTCCAAATTCTTAAAATTCAATCCAAAACATGCCCGTAGAGGGGACTCTGATGAGCAGACCAGACCAAGTTTGGGGCATGTAGGGCCTTTCTATGCAGAGTTATGGGCCGGACAAAAAAGGAAGACAAATATAGTCATAAAAAAAAAAAAATCCAATCCAAAACACGCCCGTAGAGGGGACTCTGATGAGCAGACCAGACCAAGTTTGGGGCATGTAGGGCCTTTCTAGGCAGAGTTATGGGCCGGACAAAAAGGGAAGACAAATATGGTCAAAAATCTTAAAATCCAATCCAAAACACGCCCCTAGAGGGGACTCTGATGAGCAGACCAGACCAAGTTTGGGGCATGTAGGGCCTTTCTAGGCAGAGTTATGGGCCGGACAAAAAGGGAAGACAAATATGGTCAAAAATCTTAAAATCCAAAAACACACCCGTAGAGGGGACTCTGATGAGCAGACCAGACCAAGTTTGGGGCATGTAGGGCCTTTCTAGGCAGAGTTATGGGCCAGACAAAAAGGGAAGACAAATATGGTCAAAAATCTTAAAATCCAATCCAAAACACACCCGTAGAGGGGACTCTGATGAGCAGACCAGACCAAGTTTGGGGCATGTAGGGCCTTTCTAGGCAGAGTTATGGGCCGGACAAAAAGGGAAGTCAAATATGGTCAAAAATCTTAAAATCCAATCCAAAACACGCCCCTAGAGGGGACTCTGATGAGCAGACCAGACCAAGTTTGGGGCATGTAGGGCCTTTCTAGGCAGAGTTATGGGCCAGACAAAAAGGGAAGACAAATATGGTCAAAATTCTTAAAATTCAATCCAAAACATGCCCGTAGAGGGGACTCTGATGAGCAGACCAGACCAAGTTTGGGGCATGTAGGGCCTTTCTAGGCAGAGTTATGGGCCGGACAAAAAGGGAAGACAAATATGGTCAAAAATCTTAAAATCCAATCCAAAACACACCCGTAGAGGGGACTCTGATGAGCAGACCAGACCAAGTTTGGGGCATGTAGGGCCTTTCTAGGCAGAGTTATGGGCCAGACAAAAAGGGAAGACAAATATGGTCAAAAATCTTAAAATCCAATCCAAAACACACCCGTAGAGGGGACTCTGATGAGCAGACCAGACCAAGTTTGGGGCATGTAGGGCCTTTCTAGGCAGAGTTATGGGCCGGACAAAAAGGGAAGACAAATGTAGTCATGTAAAAAAAAAAATCCAATCCAAAACACACCCGTAGAGGGGACTCTGATGAGCAGACCAGACCAAGTTTGGGGCATGTAGGGCCTTTCTAGGCAGAGTTATGGGCCAGACAAAAAGGGAAGACAAATATAGTCATTTAAAAAAAAAATCCAATCCAAAACACGCCCGTAGAGGGGACTCTGATGAGCAGACCAGACCAAGTTTGGGGCATGTAGGGCCTTTCTAGGCAGAGTTATGGGCCAGACAAAAAGGGAAGACAATTATAGTCATTTAAAAAAAAAAATCCAATCCAAAACACGCCCGTAGAGGGGACTCTGATGAGCAGACCAGACCAAGTTTGGAGCATGTAGGGCCTTTCTAGCCAGAGTTATGGGCCGGACAAAAAGGGAAGACAAATATGGTCAATTAAAAAAAAAAATCCAATCCAAAACATGCCCGTAGAGGGGACTCTGATGAGCAGACCAGACCAAGTTTGGGGCATTTAGGTCCTTTCTAGGCAGAGTTATGGGCCGGACAAAAAGGGAAGACAAATATGGTCAAAAATCTTAAAATCCAATCCAAAACACGCCCCTAGAGGGGACTCTGATGAGCAGACCAGACCAAGTTTGGGGCATGTAGGGCCTTTCTAGGCAGAGTTATGGGCCGGACAAAAAGGGAAGACAAATATAGTCATAAAAAAAAAAAAATCCAATCCAAAACACGCCCGTAGAGGGGACTCTGATGAGCAGACCAGACCAAGTTTGGGGCATGTAGGGCCTTTCTAGGCAGAGTTATGGGCCGGACAAAAAGGGAAGTCAAAAATCTTAAAATCCAATCCAAAACACGCCCCTAGAGGGGACTCTGATGAGCAGACCAGACCAAGTTTGGGGCATGTAGGGCCTTTCTAGGCAGAGTTATGGGCCAGACAAAAAGGGAAGACAAATATGGTCCAAATTCTTAAAATTCAATCCAAAACATACCCGTAGAGGGGACTCTGATGAGCAGACCAGACCAAGTTTGGGGCATGTAGGGCCTTTCTATGCAGAGTTATGGGCCGGACAAAAAGGGAAGACAAATATAGTCATTTCAAAAAAAAAATCCAATCCAAAACACGCCCGTAGAGGGGACTCTGATGAGCAGACCAGACCAAGTTTGGGGCATGTAGGGCCTTTCTAGGCAGAGTTATGGGCCGGACAAAAAGGGAAGACAAATATGGTCAAAAATCTTAAAATCCAATCCAAAACACGCCCCTAGAGGGGACTCTGATGAGCAGACCAGACCAAGTTTGGGGCATGTAGGGCCTTTCTAGGCAGAGTTATGGGCCGGACAAAAAGGGAAGACAAATATGGTCAAAAATCTTAAAATCCAATCCAAAACACGCCCCTAGAGGGGACTCTGATGAGCAGACCAGACCAAGTTTGGGGCATGTAGGGCCTTTCTAGGCAGAGTTATGGGCCGGACAAAAAGGGAAGACAAATATGGTCAAAAATCTTAAAATCCAATCCAAAACACACCCGTAGAGTGGCCTCTGATGAGCAGACCAGACCAAGTTTGGGGCATGTAGGGCCTTTCTAGGCAGAGTTATGGGCCGGACAAAAAGGGAAGACAAATGTAGTCATGTAAAAAAAAAAATCCAATCCAAAACACACCCGTAGAGGGGACTCTGATGAGCAGACCAGACCAAGTTTGGGGCATGTAGGGCCTTTCTAGGCAGAGTTATGGGCCAGACAAAAAGGGAAGACAAATATAGTAATTTAAAAAAAAAATCCAATCCAAAACACGCCCGTAGAGGGGACTCTGATGAGCAGACCAGACCAAGTTTGGGGCATGTAGGGCCTTTCTAGGCAGAGTTATGGGCCAGACAAAAAGGGAAGACAAATATAGTCATTTAAAAAAAAAAATCCAATCCAAAACACGCCCGTAGAGGGGACTCTGATGAGCAGACCAGACCAAGTTTGGAGCATGTAGGGCCTTTCTAGCCAGAGTTATAGGCCGGACAAAAAGGGAAGACAAATATGGTCAATTAAAAAAAAAAATCCAATCCAAAACATGCCCGTAGAGGGGACTCTGATGAGCAGACCAGACCAAGTTTGGGGCATTTAGGGCCTTTCTAGGCAGAGTTATGTGCCGGACAAAAAGGGAAGACAAATATGGTCAATTAAAAAAAAAATCCAATCCAAAACATGCCCGTAGAGGGGACTCTGATGAGCAGACCAGACCAAGTTTGGGGCATGTAGGGCCTTTCTAGGCAGAGTTATGGGCCGGACAAAAAGGGAAGACAAATATAGTCATTTAAAAAAAAAAATCCAATCCAAAACACGCCCGTAGAGGGGACCCTGATGAGCAGATCAGACCAAGTTTGGGGCATGTAGAGCCTTTCTAGGCAGAGTTATGGGCCGGACAAAAAGGGAAGTCAAATATGGTCAATTTTTTTTTAAATACAATCCAAAACACGCCCGTAGAGGGGACTCTGATGAGCAGACCAGACTACGTTTGGGGCATGTAGGGCCTTTCTAGGCAGAGTTATGGGCCAGACAAAAAGGGAAGACAAATATGGTCAAAAATCTTAAAATCCAATCCAAAACATACCTGTAGAGGGAACTCTGATGAGCAGACCAGACCAAGTTTGGGGCATGTAGGGCCTTTATAGGCAGAGTTATGGGCCAGACAAAAAGGGAAGACAAATATGGTCAAAAATCTTAAAATCCAATCCAAAACATACCTGTAAAGGGGACTCTGATGAGCAGACCAGACCAAGTTTGGGGCATGTAGGGCCTTTCTAGGCAGAGTTATGGGCCAGACAAAAAGGGAAGACAAATATGGTCAAAAATCTTAAAATCCAATCCAAAACATGCCCGTAGAGGGGACTCTGATGAGCAGACCAGACCAAGTTTGGGGCATGTAGGGCCTTTCTAGGCAGAGTTATGGGCCGGACAAAAAGGGAAGACAAATATAGTAATTTAAAAAAAAAAATCCAATCCAAAACACGCCCGTAGAGGGGACTCTGATGAGCAGACCAGACCAAGTTTGGGGCATGTAGGGCCTTTCTAGGCAGAGTTATGTGCCAGACAAAAAGGGAAGACAAATATGGTCAAAAATCTTAAAATCCAATCCAAAACATGCCCGTAGAGGGATCTCTGATGAGCAGACCAGACCAAGTTTGGGGCATGTAGGGCCTTTCTAGGCAGAGTTATGGGCCGGACAAAAAGGGAAGACAAATATGGTCAAAAATCTTAAAATCCAATCCAAAACATGCCCGTAGAGGGGACTCTGATGAGCAGACCAGACCAAGTTTGGGGCATGTAGGGCCTTTCTAGGCAGAGTTATGGGCCAGACAAAAAGGGAAGACAAATATGGTCAAAAATCTTAAAATCCAATCCAAAACACGCCCGTAGAGGGGACTCTGATGAGCAGACCAGACCAAGTTTGGGGCATGTAGGGCCTTTCTAGGCAGAGTTATTTGCCAGACAAAAAGGGAAGTCAAATATGGTCAATTTTTTTTTAAATCCAATCCAAAACACGCCCGTAGAGGGGACTCTGATGAGCAGACCAGACCAAGTTTGGGGCATGTAGGGCCTTTCTAGGCAGAGTTATGGGCCGGACAAAAAGGGAAGACAAATATAGTCATTTAAAAAAAAAAATCCAATCCAAAACACGCCCGTAGAGGGGACCCTGATGAGCAGATCAGACCAAGTTTGGGGCATGTAGGGCCTTTCTAGGCAGAGTTATGGGCCGGACAAAAAGGGAAGTCAAATATGGTCAATTTTTTTTTAAATACAATCCAAAACACGCCCGTAGAGGGGACTCTGATGAGCAGACCAGACCACGTTTGGGGCATGTAGGGCCTTTCTAGGCAGAGTTATGGGCCGGACAAAAAGGGAAGACAAATATGGTCAAAAATCTTAAAATCCAATCCAAAACATGCCCGTAGAGGGGACTCTGATGAGCAGACCAGACCAAGTTTGGGGCATGTAGGGCCTTTCTAGGCAGAGTTATGGGCCAGACAAAAAGGGAAGACAAATATGGTCAGAAATCTTAAAATCCAATCCAAAACACGCCCGTAGAGGGGACTCTGATGAGCAGACCAGACCAAGTTTGGGGCATGTAGGGCCTTTCTAGGCAGAGTTATGTGCCAGACAAAAAGGGAAGACAAATATGGTCAAAAATCTTAAAATCCAATCCAAAACATGCCCGTAGAGGGGACTCTGATGAGCAGACCAGACCAAGTTTGGGGCATGTAGGGCCTTTCTAGGCAGAGTTATGGGCCGGACAAAAAGGGAAGACAAATATAGTCATTAAAAAAAAAAAATCCAATCCAAAACACGCCCGTAGAGGGGACCCTAATGAGCAGACCAGACCAAGTTTGGGGCATGTAGGGCCTTTCTAGGCAGAGTTATGGGCCGGACAAAAAGGGAAGACAAATATAGTAATTTAAAAAAAAAAATCCAATCCAAAACACGCCCGTAGAGGGGACTCTGATGAGCAGACCAGACCAAGTTTGGGGCATGTAGGGCCTTTCTAGGCAGAGTTATGTGCCAGACAAAAAGGGAAGACAAATATGGTCAAAAATCTTAAAATCCAATCCAAAACATGCCCGTAGAGGGGACTCTGATGAGCAGACCAGACCAAGTTTGGGGCATGTAGGGCCTTTCTAGGCAGAGTTATGGGCCGGACAAAAAGGGAAGACAAATATAGTAATTTAAAAAAAAAAATCCAATCCAAAACACGCCCGTAGAGGGGACTCTGATGAGCAGACCAGACCAAGTTTGGGGCATGTAGGGCCTTTCTAGGCAGAGTTATGTGCCAGACAAAAAGGGAAGACAAATATGGTCAAAAATCTTAAAATCCAATCCAAAACATGCCCGTAGAGGGATCTCTGATGAGCAGACCAGACCAAGTTTGGGGCATGTAGGGCCTTTCTAGGCAGAGTTATGGGCCGGACAAAAAGGGAAGACAAATATGGTCAAAAATCTTAAAATCCAATCCAAAACATGCCCGTAGAGGGGACTCTGATGAGCAGACCAGACCAAGTTTGGGGCATGTAGGGCCTTTCTAGGCAGAGTTATGGGCCAGACAAAAAGGGAAGACAAATATGGTCAAAAATCTTAAAATCCAATCCAAAACACGCCCGTAGAGGGGACTCTGATGAGCAGACCAGACCAAGTTTGGGGCATGTAGGGCCTTTCTAGGCAGAGTTTTTTGCCAGACAAAAAGGGAAGTCAAATATGGTCAATTTTTTTTTAAATCCAATCCAAAACACGCCCGTAGAGGGGACTCTGATGAGCAGACCAGACCAAGTTTGGGGCATGTAGGGCCTTTCTAGGCAGAGTTATGGGCCGGACAAAAAGGGAAGACAAATATAGTCATTTAAAAAAAAAAATCCAATCCAAAACACGCCCGTAGAGGGGACCCTGATGAGCAGATCAGACCAAGTTTGGGGCATGTAGGGCCTTTCTAGGCAGAGTTATGGGCCGGACAAAAAGGGAAGTCAAATATGGTCAATTTTTTTTTAAATACAATCCAAAACACGCCCGTAGAGGGGACTCTGATGAGCAGACCAGACCACGTTTGGGGCATGTAGGGCCTTTCTAGGCAGAGTTATGGGCCGGACAAAAAGGGAAGACAAATATGGTCAAAAATCTTAAAATCCAATCCAAAACATGCCCGTAGAGGGGACTCTGATGAGCAGACCAGACCAAGTTTGGGGCATGTAGGGCCTTTCTAGGCAGAGTTATGGGCCAGACAAAAAGGGAAGACAAATATGGTCAGAAATCTTAAAATCCAATCCAAAACACGCCCGTAGAGGGGACTCTGATGAGCAGACCAGACCAAGTTTGGGGCATGTAGGGCCTTTCTAGGCAGAGTTATGTGCCAGACAAAAAGGGAAGACAAATATGGTCAAAAATCTTAAAATCCAATCCAAAACATGCCCGTAGAGGGGACTCTGATGAGCAGACCAGACCAAGTTTGGGGCATGTAGGGCCTTTCTAGGCAGAGTTATGGGCCGGACAAAAAGGGAAGACAAATATAGTCATTAAAAAAAAAAAATCCAATCCAAAACACGCCCGTAGAGGGGACCCTAATGAGCAGACCAGACCAAGTTTGGGGCATGTAGGGCCTTTCTAGGCAGAGTTATGGGCCGGACAAAAAGGGAAGACAAATATAGTCATTTAAAAAAAAAATTCCAATCCAAAACACGCCCGTAGAGGGGACCCTGATGAGCAGATCAGACCAAGTTTGGGGCATGTAGGGCCTTTCTAGGCAGAGTTATGGGCCGGACAAAAAGGGAAGTCAAATATGGTCAATTTTTTTTTAAATACAATCCAAAACACGCCCGTAGAGGGGACTCTGATGAGCAGACCAGACCACGTTTGGGGCATGTAGGGCCTTTCTAGGCAGAGTTATGGGCCGGACAATAAGGGAAGACAAATATGGTCAAAAATCTTAAAATCCAATCCAAAACATACCTGTAGAGGGAACTCTGATGAGCAGACCAGACCAAGTTTGGGGCATGTAGGGCCTTTCTAGGCAGAGTTATGGGCCAGACAAAAAGGGAAGACAAATATGGTCAAAAATCTTAAAATCCAATCCAAAACATACCTGTAAAGGGGACTCTGATGAGCAGACCAGACCAAGTTTGGGGCATGTAGGGCCTTTCTAGGCAGAGTTATGGGCCAGACAAAAAGGGAAGACAAATATGGTCAAAAATCTTAAAATACAATCCAAAACACGCCCGTAGAGGGGACTCTGATGAGCAGACCAGACCAAGTTTGGGGCATGTAGGGCCTTTCTAGGCAGAGTTATGGGCCAGACAAAAAGGGAAGATAAATATGGTCAAAAATCTTAAAATACAATCCAAAACATGCCCGTAGAGGGGACTCTGATGAGCAGACCAGACCAAGTTTGGGGCATGTAGGGCCTTTCTAGGCAGAGTTATGGGCCAGACAAAAAGGGAAGACAAATATGGTCAAAAATCTTAAAATCCAATCCAAAACACGCCCGTAGAGGGGACCCTGATGAGCAGACCAGACCAAGTTTGGGGCATGTAGGGCCTTTCTAGGCAGAGTTATGGGCCGGACAATAAGGGAAGACAAATATGGTCAAAAATCTTAAAATCCAATCCAAAACATGCCCGTAGAGGGGACTCTGATGAGCAGACCAGACCAAGTTTGGGGCATGTAGGGCCTTTCTAGGCAGAGTTATGGGCCGGACAAAAAGGGAAGACAAATATGGTCAAAAATCTTAAAATCCAATCCAAAACATGCCCGTAGAGGGGACTCTGATGAGCAGACCAGACCAAGTTTGGGGCATGTAGGGCCTTTCTAGGCAGAGTTATGGGCCAGACAAAAAGGGAAGACAAATATGGTCAAAAATCTTAAAATCCAATCCAAAACATACCTGTAGAGGGGACTCTGAAGAGCAGACCAGACCAAGTTTGGGGCATGTAGGGCCTTTCTAGGCAGAGTTATGGGCCAGACAAAAAGGGAAGACAAATATGGTCAAAAATCTTAAAATCCAATCCAAAACATACCTGTAAAGGGGACACTGATGAGCAGACCAGACCAAGTTTGGGGCATGTAGGGCCTTTCTAGGCAGAGTTATGGGCCGGACAAAAAGGGAAGACAAATATAGTCATTTAAAAAAAAAAATCCAATCCAAAACACGCCCGTAGAGGGGACCCTGATGAGCAGATCAGACCAAGTTTGGGGCATGTAGGGCCTTTCTAGGCAGAGTTATGGGCCGGACAAAAAGGGAAGTCAAATATGGTCAATTTTTTTTTAAATACAATCCAAAACACGCCCGTAGAGGGGACTCTGATGAGCAGACCAGACCACGTTTGGGGCATGTAGGGCCTTTCTAGGCAGAGTTATGGGCCGGACAATAAGGGAAGACAAATATGGTCAAAAATCTTAAAATCCAATCCAAAACATACCTGTAGAGGGAACTCTGATGAGCAGACCAGACCAAGTTTGGGGCATGTAGGGCCTTTCTAGGCAGAGTTATGGGCCGGACAATAAGGGAAGACAAATATGGTCAAAAATCTTAAAATCCAATCCAAAACATACCTGTAGAGGGGACTCTGATGAGCAGACCAGACCAAGTTTGGGTTATGTAGGGCCTTTCTAGGCAGAGTTATGGGCCGGACAAAAAGGGAAGACAAATATGGTCAAAAATCTTAAAATCCAATCCAAAACACGCCCGTAGAGGGGACTCTGATGAGCAGACCAGACCAAGTTTGGGGCATGTAGGGCCTTTCTAGGCAGAGTTATGGGCCAGACAAAAAGGGAAGACAAATATGGTCAAAAATCTTAAAATCCAATCCAAAACACGCCCCTAGAGGGGACTCTGATGAGCAGACCAGACCAAGTTTGGGGCATGTAGGGCCTTTCTAGGCAGAGTTATGGGCCGGACAAAAAGGGAAGACAAATATGGTCAAAAATCTTAAAATCCAATCCAAAACACACCCGTAGAGTGGCCTCTGATGAGCAGACCAGACCAAGTTTGGGGCATGTAGGGCCTTTCTAGGCAGAGTTATGGGCCGGACAAAAAGGGAAGACAAATGTAGTCATGTAAAAAAAAAAATCCAATCCAAAACACACCCGTAGAGGGGACTCTGATGAGCAGACCAGACCAAGTTTGGGGCATGTAGGGCCTTTCTAGGCAGAGTTATGGGCCAGACAAAAAGGGAAGACAAATATAGTAATTTAAAAAAAAAATCCAATCCAAAACACGCCCGTAGAGGGGACTCTGATGAGCAGACCAGACCAAGTTTGGGGCATGTAGGGCCTTTCTAGGCAGAGTTATGGGCCAGACAAAAAGGGAAGACAAATATAGTCATTTAAAAAAAAAAATCCAATCCAAAACACGCCCGTAGAGGGGACTCTGATGAGCAGACCAGACCAAGTTTGGAGCATGTAGGGCCTTTCTAGCCAGAGTTATAGGCCGGACAAAAAGGGAAGACAAATATGGTCAATTAAAAAAAAAAATCCAATCCAAAACATGCCCGTAGAGGGGACTCTGATGAGCAGACCAGACCAAGTTTGGGGCATTTAGGGCCTTTCTAGGCAGAGTTATGTGCCGGACAAAAAGGGAAGACAAATATGGTCAATTAAAAAAAAAATCCAATCCAAAACATGCCCGTAGAGGGGACTCTGATGAGCAGACCAGACCAAGTTTGGGGCATGTAGGGCCTTTCTAGGCAGAGTTATGGGCCGGACAAAAAGGGAAGACAAATATAGTCATTTAAAAAAAAAAATCCAATCCAAAACACGCCCGTAGAGGGGACCCTGATGAGCAGATCAGACCAAGTTTGGGGCATGTAGAGCCTTTCTAGGCAGAGTTATGGGCCGGACAAAAAGGGAAGTCAAATATGGTCAATTTTTTTTTAAATACAATCCAAAACACGCCCGTAGAGGGGACTCTGATGAGCAGACCAGACTACGTTTGGGGCATGTAGGGCCTTTCTAGGCAGAGTTATGGGCCAGACAAAAAGGGAAGACAAATATGGTCAAAAATCTTAAAATCCAATCCAAAACATACCTGTAGAGGGAACTCTGATGAGCAGACCAGACCAAGTTTGGGGCATGTAGGGCCTTTATAGGCAGAGTTATGGGCCAGACAAAAAGGGAAGACAAATATGGTCAAAAATCTTAAAATCCAATCCAAAACATACCTGTAAAGGGGACTCTGATGAGCAGACCAGACCAAGTTTGGGGCATGTAGGGCCTTTCTAGGCAGAGTTATGGGCCGGACAATAAGGGAAGACAAATATGGTCAAAAATCTTAAAATCCAATCCAAAACATACCTGTAGAGGGGACTCTGATGAGCAGACCAGACCAAGTTTGGGGCATGTAGGGCCTTTCTAGGCAGAGTTATGTGCCAGACAAAAAGGGAAGACAAATATGGTCAAAAATCTTAAAATCCAATCCAAAACATGCCCGTAGAGGGGACTCTGATGAGCAGACCAGACCAAGTTTGGGGCATGTAGGGCCTTTCTAGGCAGAGTTATGGGCCGGACAAAAAGGGAAGACAAATATAGTAATTTAAAAAAAAAAATCCAATCCAAAACACGCCCGTAGAGGGGACTCTGATGAGCAGACCAGACCAAGTTTGGGGCATGTAGGGCCTTTCTAGGCAGAGTTATGTGCTAGACAAAAAGGGAAGACAAATATGGTCAAAAATCTTAAAATCCAATCCAAAACATGCCCGTAGAGGGATCTCTGATGAGCAGACCAGACCAAGTTTGGGGCATGTAGGGCCTTTCTAGGCAGAGTTATGGGCCGGACAAAAAGGGAAGACAAATATGGTCAAAAATCTTAAAATCCAATCCAAAACATGCCCGTAGAGGGGACTCTGATGAGCAGACCAGACCAAGTTTGGGGCATGTAGGGCCTTTCTAGGCAGAGTTATGGGCCAGACAAAAAGGGAAGACAAATATGGTCAAAAATCTTAAAATCCAATCCAAAACAAGCCGGTAGAGGGGACTCTGATGAGCAGACCAGACCAAGTTTGGGGCATGTAGGGCCTTTCTAGGCAGAGTTATTTGCCAGACAAAAAGGGAAGTCAAATATGGTCAATTTTTTTTTAAATCCAATCCAAAACACGCCCGTAGAGGGGACTCTGATGAGCAGACCAGACCAAGTTTGGGGCATGTAGGGCCTTTCTAGGCAGAGTTATGGGCCGGACAAAAAGGGAAGACAAATATAGTCATTTAAAAAAAAAAATCCAATCCAAAACACGCCCGTAGAGGGGACCCTGATGAGCAGATCAGACCAAGTTTGGGGCATGTAGGGCCTTTCTAGGCAGAGTTATGGGCCGGACAAAAAGGGAAGTCAAATATGGTCAATTTTTTTTTAAATACAATCCAAAACACGCCCGTAGAGGGGACTCTGATGAGCAGACCAGACCACGTTTGGGGCATGTAGGGCCTTTCTAGGCAGAGTTATGGGCCGGACAAAAAGGGAAGACAAATATGGTCAAAAATCTTAAAATCCAATCCAAAACATGCCCGTAGAGGGGACTCTGATGAGCAGACCAGACCAAGTTTGGGGCATGTAGGGCCTTTCTAGGCAGAGTTATGGGCCAGACAAAAAGGGAAGACAAATATGGTCAGAAATCTTAAAATCCAATCCAAAACACGCCCGTAGAGGGGACTCTGATGAGCAGACCAGACCAAGTTTGGGGCATGTAGGGCCTTTCTAGGCAGAGTTATGTGCCAGACAAAAAGGGAAGACAAATATGGTCAAAAATCTTAAAATCCAATCCAAAACATGCCCGTAGAGGGGACTCTGATGAGCAGACCAGACCAAGTTTGGGGCATGTAGGGCCTTTCTAGGCAGAGTTATGGGCCGGACAAAAAGGGAAGACAAATATAGTCATTAAAAAAAAAAAATCCAATCCAAAACACGCCCGTAGAGGGGACCCTAATGAGCAGACCAGACCAAGTTTGGGGCATGTAGGGCCTTTCTAGGCAGAGTTATGGGCCGGACAAAAAGGGAAGTCAAATATGGTCAATTTTTTTTTAAATACAATCCAAAACACGCCCGTAGAGGGGACTCTGATGAGCAGACCAGACCACGTTTGGGGCATGTAGGGCCTTTCTAGGCAGAGTTATGGGCCGGACAATAAGGGAAGACAAATATGGTCAAAAATCTTAAAATCCAATCCAAAACATACCTGTAGAGGGAACTCTGATGAGCAGACCAGACCAAGTTTGGGGCATGTAGGGCCTTTCTAGGCAGAGTTATGGGCCAGACAAAAAGGGAAGACAAATATGGTCAAAAATCTTAAAATCCAATCCAAAACATACCTGTAAAGGGGACTCTGATGAGCAGACCAGACCAAGTTTGGGGCATGTAGGGCCTTTCTAGGCAGAGTTATGGGCCAGACAAAAAGGGAAGACAAATATGGTCAAAAATCTTAAAATACAATCCAAAACACGCCCGTAGAGGGGACTCTGATGAGCAGACCAGACCAAGTTTGGGGCATGTAGGGCCTTTCTAGGCAGAGTTATGGGCCAGACAAAAAGGGAAGATAAATATGGTCAAAAATCTTAAAATACAATCCAAAACATGCCCGTAGAGGGGACTCTGATGAGCAGACCAGACCAAGTTTGGGGCATGTAGGGCCTTTCTAGGCAGAGTTATGGGCCAGACAAAAAGGGAAGACAAATATGGTCAAAAATCTTAAAATCCAATCCAAAACACGCCCGTAGAGGGGACCCTGATGAGCAGACCAGACCAAGTTTGGGGCATGTAGGGCCTTTCTAGGCAGAGTTATGGGCCGGACAATAAGGGAAGACAAATATGGTCAAAAATCTTAAAATCCAATCCAAAACATGCCCGTAGAGGGGACTCTGATGAGCAGACCAGACCAAGTTTGGGGCATGTAGGGCCTTTCTAGGCAGAGTTATGGGCCGGACAAAAAGGGAAGACAAATATGGTCAAAAATCTTAAAATCCAATCCAAAACATGCCCGTAGAGGGGACTCTGATGAGCAGACCAGACCAAGTTTGGGGCATGTAGGGCCTTTCTAGGCAGAGTTATGGGCCAGACAAAAAGGGAAGACAAATATGGTCAAAAATCTTAAAATCCAATCCAAAACATACCTGTAGAGGGGACTCTGAAGAGCAGACCAGACCAAGTTTGGGGCATGTAGGGCCTTTCTAGGCAGAGTTATGGGCCAGACAAAAAGGGAAGACAAATATGGTCAAAAATCTTAAAATCCAATCCAAAACATACCTGTAAAGGGGACACTGATGAGCAGACCAGACCAAGTTTGGGGCATGTAGGGCCTTTCTAGGCAGAGTTATGGGCCGGACAAAAAGGGAAGACAAATATAGTCATTTAAAAAAAAAAATCCAATCCAAAACACGCCCGTAGAGGGGACCCTGATGAGCAGATCAGACCAAGTTTGGGGCATGTAGGGCCTTTCTAGGCAGAGTTATGGGCCGGACAAAAAGGGAAGTCAAATATGGTCAATTTTTTTTTAAATACAATCCAAAACACGCCCGTAGAGGGGACTCTGATGAGCAGACCAGACCACGTTTGGGGCATGTAGGGCCTTTCTAGGCAGAGTTATGGGCCGGACAATAAGGGAAGACAAATATGGTCAAAAATCTTAAAATCCAATCCAAAACATACCTGTAGAGGGAACTCTGATGAGCAGACCAGACCAAGTTTGGGGCATGTAGGGCCTTTCTAGGCAGAGTTATGGGCCGGACAATAAGGGAAGACAAATATGGTCAAAAATCTTAAAATCCAATCCAAAACATACCTGTAGAGGGGACTCTGATGAGCAGACCAGACCAAGTTTGGGTTATGTAGGGCCTTTCTAGGCAGAGTTATGGGCCGGACAAAAAGGGAAGACAAATATGGTCAAAAATCTTAAAATCCAATCCAAAACACGCCCGTAGAGGGGACTCTGATGAGCAGACCAGACCAAGTTTGGGGCATGTAGGGCCTTTCTAGGCAGAGTTATGGGCCAGACAAAAAGGGAAGACAAATATGGTCAAAAATCTTAAAATCCAATCCAAAACACGCCCCTAGAGGGGACTCTGATGAGCAGACCAGACCAAGTTTGGGGCATGTAGGGCCTTTCTAGGCAGAGTTATGGGCCGGACAAAAAGGGAAGACAAATATGGTCAAAAATCTTAAAATCCAATCCAAAACACACCCGTAGAGTGGCCTCTGATGAGCAGACCAGACCAAGTTTGGGGCATGTAGGGCCTTTCTAGGCAGAGTTATGGGCCGGACAAAAAGGGAAGACAAATGTAGTCATGTAAAAAAAAAAATCCAATCCAAAACACACCCGTAGAGGGGACTCTGATGAGCAGACCAGACCAAGTTTGGGGCATGTAGGGCCTTTCTAGGCAGAGTTATGGGCCAGACAAAAAGGGAAGACAAATATAGTAATTTAAAAAAAAAATCCAATCCAAAACACGCCCGTAGAGGGGACTCTGATGAGCAGACCAGACCAAGTTTGGGGCATGTAGGGCCTTTCTAGGCAGAGTTATGGGCCAGACAAAAAGGGAAGACAAATATAGTCATTTAAAAAAAAAAATCCAATCCAAAACACGCCCGTAGAGGGGACTCTGATGAGCAGACCAGACCAAGTTTGGAGCATGTAGGGCCTTTCTAGCCAGAGTTATAGGCCGGACAAAAAGGGAAGACAAATATGGTCAATTAAAAAAAAAAATCCAATCCAAAACATGCCCGTAGAGGGGACTCTGATGAGCAGACCAGACCAAGTTTGGGGCATTTAGGGCCTTTCTAGGCAGAGTTATGTGCCGGACAAAAAGGGAAGACAAATATGGTCAATTAAAAAAAAAATCCAATCCAAAACATGCCCGTAGAGGGGACTCTGATGAGCAGACCAGACCAAGTTTGGGGCATGTAGGGCCTTTCTAGGCAGAGTTATGGGCCGGACAAAAAGGGAAGACAAATATAGTCATTTAAAAAAAAAAATCCAATCCAAAACACGCCCGTAGAGGGGACCCTGATGAGCAGATCAGACCAAGTTTGGGGCATGTAGAGCCTTTCTAGGCAGAGTTATGGGCCGGACAAAAAGGGAAGTCAAATATGGTCAATTTTTTTTTAAATACAATCCAAAACACGCCCGTAGAGGGGACTCTGATGAGCAGACCAGACTACGTTTGGGGCATGTAGGGCCTTTCTAGGCAGAGTTATGGGCCAGACAAAAAGGGAAGACAAATATGGTCAAAAATCTTAAAATCCAATCCAAAACATACCTGTAGAGGGAACTCTGATGAGCAGACCAGACCAAGTTTGGGGCATGTAGGGCCTTTATAGGCAGAGTTATGGGCCAGACAAAAAGGGAAGACAAATATGGTCAAAAATCTTAAAATCCAATCCAAAACATACCTGTAAAGGGGACTCTGATGAGCAGACCAGACCAAGTTTGGGGCATGTAGGGCCTTTCTAGGCAGAGTTATGGGCCGGACAATAAGGGAAGACAAATATGGTCAAAAATCTTAAAATCCAATCCAAAACATACCTGTAGAGGGGACTCTGATGAGCAGACCAGACCAAGTTTGGGGCATGTAGGGCCTTTCTAGGCAGAGTTATGTGCCAGACAAAAAGGGAAGACAAATATGGTCAAAAATCTTAAAATCCAATCCAAAACATGCCCGTAGAGGGGACTCTGATGAGCAGACCAGACCAAGTTTGGGGCATGTAGGGCCTTTCTAGGCAGAGTTATGGGCCGGACAAAAAGGGAAGACAAATATAGTAATTTAAAAAAAAAAATCCAATCCAAAACACGCCCGTAGAGGGGACTCTGATGAGCAGACCAGACCAAGTTTGGGGCATGTAGGGCCTTTCTAGGCAGAGTTATGTGCTAGACAAAAAGGGAAGACAAATATGGTCAAAAATCTTAAAATCCAATCCAAAACATGCCCGTAGAGGGATCTCTGATGAGCAGACCAGACCAAGTTTGGGGCATGTAGGGCCTTTCTAGGCAGAGTTATGGGCCGGACAAAAAGGGAAGACAAATATGGTCAAAAATCTTAAAATCCAATCCAAAACATGCCCGTAGAGGGGACTCTGATGAGCAGACCAGACCAAGTTTGGGGCATGTAGGGCCTTTCTAGGCAGAGTTATGGGCCAGACAAAAAGGGAAGACAAATATGGTCAAAAATCTTAAAATCCAATCCAAAACAAGCCGGTAGAGGGGACTCTGATGAGCAGACCAGACCAAGTTTGGGGCATGTAGGGCCTTTCTAGGCAGAGTTATTTGCCAGACAAAAAGGGAAGTCAAATATGGTCAATTTTTTTTTAAATCCAATCCAAAACACGCCCGTAGAGGGGACTCTGATGAGCAGACCAGACCAAGTTTGGGGCATGTAGGGCCTTTCTAGGCAGAGTTATGGGCCGGACAAAAAGGGAAGACAAATATAGTCATTTAAAAAAAAAAATCCAATCCAAAACACGCCCGTAGAGGGGACCCTGATGAGCAGATCAGACCAAGTTTGGGGCATGTAGGGCCTTTCTAGGCAGAGTTATGGGCCGGACAAAAAGGGAAGTCAAATATGGTCAATTTTTTTTTAAATACAATCCAAAACACGCCCGTAGAGGGGACTCTGATGAGCAGACCAGACCACGTTTGGGGCATGTAGGGCCTTTCTAGGCAGAGTTATGGGCCGGACAAAAAGGGAAGACAAATATGGTCAAAAATCTTAAAATCCAATCCAAAACATGCCCGTAGAGGGGACTCTGATGAGCAGACCAGACCAAGTTTGGGGCATGTAGGGCCTTTCTAGGCAGAGTTATGGGCCAGACAAAAAGGGAAGACAAATATGGTCAGAAATCTTAAAATCCAATCCAAAACACGCCCGTAGAGGGGACTCTGATGAGCAGACCAGACCAAGTTTGGGGCATGTAGGGCCTTTCTAGGCAGAGTTATGTGCCAGACAAAAAGGGAAGACAAATATGGTCAAAAATCTTAAAATCCAATCCAAAACATGCCCGTAGAGGGGACTCTGATGAGCAGACCAGACCAAGTTTGGGGCATGTAGGGCCTTTCTAGGCAGAGTTATGGGCCGGACAAAAAGGGAAGACAAATATAGTCATTAAAAAAAAAAAATCCAATCCAAAACACGCCCGTAGAGGGGACCCTAATGAGCAGACCAGACCAAGTTTGGGGCATGTAGGGCCTTTCTAGGCAGAGTTATGGGCCGGACAAAAAGGGAAGACAAATATAGTCATTTAAAAAAAAAAATCCAATCCAAAACACGCCCGTAGAGGGGACCCTGATGAGCAGATCAGACCAAGTTTGGGGCATGTAGGGCCTTTCTAGGCAGAGTTATGGGCCGGACAAAAAGGGAAGTCAAATATGGTCAATTTTTTTTTAAATACAATCCAAAACACGCCCGTAGAGGGGACTCTGATGAGCAGACCAGACCACGTTTGGGGCATGTAGGGCCTTTCTAGGCAGAGTTATGGGCCGGACAATAAGGGAAGACAAATATGGTCAAAAATCTTAAAATCCAATCCAAAACATACCTGTAGAGGGAACTCTGATGAGCAGACCAGACCAAGTTTGGGGCATGTAGGGCCTTTCTAGGCAGAGTTATGGGCCAGACAAAAAGGGAAGACAAATATGGTCAAAAATCTTAAAATCCAATCCAAAACATACCTGTAAAGGGGACTCTGATGAGCAGACCAGACCAAGTTTGGGGCATGTAGGGCCTTTCTAGGCAGAGTTATGGGCCAGACAAAAAGGGAAGACAAATATGGTCAAAAATCTTAAAATACAATCCAAAACACGCCCGTAGAGGGGACTCTGATGAGCAGACCAGACCAAGTTTGGGGCATGTAGGGCCTTTCTAGGCAGAGTTATGGGCCAGACAAAAAGGGAAGATAAATATGGTCAAAAATCTTAAAATACAATCCAAAACATGCCCGTAGAGGGGACTCTGATGAGCAGACCAGACCAAGTTTGGGGCATGTAGGGCCTTTCTAGGCAGAGTTATGGGCCAGACAAAAAGGGAAGACAAATATGGTCAAAAATCTTAAAATCCAATCCAAAACACGCCCGTAGAGGGGACCCTGATGAGCAGACCAGACCAAGTTTGGGGCATGTAGGGCCTTTCTAGGCAGAGTTATGGGCCGGACAAAAAGGGAAGACAAATATAGTCATTTAAAAAAAAAAATCCAATCCAAAACACGCCCGTAGAGGGGACTCTGATGAGCATACCAGACCAAGTTTGGGGCATGTAGGGCCTTTCTAGGCAGAGTTATGGGCCAGACAAAAAGGGAAGACAAATATGGTCAAAAATCTTAAAATCCAATCCAAAACACGCCCGTAGAGGGGACCCTGATGAGCAGACCAGACCAAGTTTGGGGCATGTAGGGCCTTTCTAGGCAGAGTTATGGGCCGGACAATAAGGGAAGACAAATATGGTCAAAAATCTTAAAATCCAATCCAAAACATGCCCGTAGAGGGGACTCTGATGAGCAGACCAGACCAAGTTTGGGGCATGTAGGGCCTTTCTAGGCAGAGTTATGGGCCGGACAAAAAGGGAAGACAAATATGGTCAAAAATCTTAAAATCCAATCCAAAACATGCCCGTAGAGGGGACTCTGATGAGCAGACCAGACCAAGTTTGGGGCATGTAGGGCCTTTCTAGGCAGAGTTATGGGCCGGACAAAAAGGGAAGACAAATATGGTCAAAAATCTTAAAATCCAATCCAAAACATGCCCGTAGAGGGGACTCTGATGAGCAGACCAGACCAAGTTTGGGGCATGTAGGGCCTTTCTAGGCAGAGTTATGGGCCGGACAAAAAGGGAAGACAAATATAGTCATTTAAAAAAAAAAATCCAATCCAAAACACGCCCGTAGAGGGGACTCTGATGAGCAGACCAGACCAAGTTTGGGGCATGTAGGGCCTTTCTAGGCAGAGTTATGGGCCGGACAAAAAGGGAAGTCAAATATGGTCAATTTTTTTTTAAATACAATCCAAAACACGCCCGTAGAGGGGACTCTGATGAGCAGACCAGACCAAGTTTGGGGCATGTAGGGCCTTTCTAGGCAGAGTTATGTGCCAGACAAAAAGGGAAGACAAATATGGTCAAAAATCTTAAAATCCAATCCAAAACATGCCCGTAGAGGGGACTCTGATGAGCAGACCAGACCAAGTTTGGGGCATGTAGGGCCTTTCTAGGCAGAGTTATGGGCCAGACAAAAAGGGAAGACAAATATGGTCAAAAATCTTAAAATCCAATCCAAAACATACCTGTAGAGGGGACTCTGATGAGCAGACCAGACCAAGTTTGGGGCATGTAGGGCCTTTCTAGGCAGAGTTATGGGCCAGACAAAAAGGGAAGACAAATATGGTCAAAAATCTTAAAATCCAATCCAAAACATACCTGTAAAGGGGACACTGATGAGCAGACCAGACCAAGTTTGGGGCATGTAGGGCCTTTCTAGGCAGAGTTATGGGCCGGACAAAAAGGGAAGACAAATATAGTCATTTAAAAAAAAAAATCCAATCCAAAACACGCCCGTAGAGGGGACCCTGATGAGCAGATCAGACCAAGTTTGGGGCATGTAGGGCCTTTCTAGGCAGAGTTATGGGCCGGACAAAAAGGGAAGTCAAATATGGTCAATTTTTTTTTAAATACAATCCAAAACACGCCCGTAGAGGGGACTCTGATGAGCAGACCAGACCACGTTTGGGGCATGTAGGGCCTTTCTAGGCAGAGTTATGGGCCGGACAATAAGGGAAGACAAATATGGTCAAAAATCTTAAAATCCAATCCAAAACATACCTGTAGAGGGAACTCTGATGAGCAGACCAGACCAAGTTTGGGGCATGTAGGGCCTTTCTAGGCAGAGTTATGGGCCGGACAATAAGGGAAGACAAATATGGTCAAAAATCTTAAAATCCAATCCAAAACATACCTGTAGAGGGGACTCTGATGAGCAGACCAGACCAAGTTTGGGTTATGTAGGGCCTTTCTAGGCAGAGTTATGGGCCGGACAAAAAGGGAAGACAAATATGGTCAAAAATCTTAAAATCCAATCCAAAACACGCCCGTAGAGGGGACTCTGATGAGCAGACCAGACCAAGTTTGGGGCATGTAGGGCCTTTCTAGGCAGAGTTATGGGCCAGACAAAAAGGGAAGACAAATATGGTCAAAAATCTTAAAATCCAATCCAAAACACGCCCGTAGAGGGGACTCTGATGAGCAGACCAGACCAAGTTTGGGGCATGTAGGGCCTTTCTAGGCAGAGTTATGGGCCAGACAAAAAGGGAAGACAAATATGGTCAAAAATCTTAAAATCTTAAAATACAATCCAAAACACGCCCGTAGAGGGGACTCTGATGAGCAGACCAGACCAAGTTTGGGGCATGTAGGGCCTTTCTAGGCAGAGTTATGGGCCAGACAAAAAGGGAAGATAAATATGGTCAAAAATCTTAAAATACAATCCAAAACACGCCCGTAGAAGGGACTCTGATGAGCAGACCAGACCAAGTTTGGGGCATGTAGGGCCTTTCTAGGCAGAGTTATGGGCCAGACAAAAAGGGAAGACAAATATGGTCAAAAATCTTAAAATCCAATCCAAAACACGCCCGTAGAGGGGACTCTGATGAGCAGACCAGACCAAGTTTGGGGCATGTAGGGCCTTTCTAGGCAGAGTTATGGGCCGGACAATAAGGGAAGACAAATATGGTCAAAAATCTTAAAATCCAATCCAAAACACGCCCGTAGAGGGGACCCTGATGAGCAGACCAGACCAAGTTTGGGGCATGTAGGGCCTTTCTAGGCAGAGTTATGGGCCGGACAAAAAGGGAAGACAAATATAGTCATAAAAAAAAAAAATCCAATCCAAAACACGCCCGTAGAGGGGACCCTAATGAGCAGACCAGACCAAGTTTGGGGCATGTAGGGCCTTTCTAGGCAGAGTTATGGGCCGGACAAAAAGGGAAGACAAATATAGTCATTTAAAAAAAAAAATCCAATCCAAAACACGCCCGTAGAGGGGACCCTGATGAGCAGATCAGACCAAGTTTGGGGCATGTAGGGCCTTTCTAGGCAGAGTTATGGGCCGGACAAAAAGGGAAGTCAAATATGGTCAATTTTTTTTTAAATACAATCCAAAACACGCCCGTAGAGGGGACTCTGATGAGCAGACCAGACCACGTTTGGGGCATGTAGGGCCTTTCTAGGCAGAGTTATGGGCCGGACAATAAGGGAAGACAAATATGGTCAAAAATCTTAAAATCCAATCCAAAACATACCTGTAGAGGGAACTCTGATGAGCAGACCAGACCAAGTTTGGGGCATGTAGGGCCTTTCTAGGCAGAGTTATGGGCCAGACAAAAAGGGAAGACAAATATGGTCAAAAATCTTAAAATCCAATCCAAAACATACCTGTAAAGGGGACTCTGATGAGCAGACCAGACCAAGTTTGGGGCATGTAGGGCCTTTCTAGGCAGAGTTATGGGCCAGACAAAAAGGGAAGACAAATATGGTCAAAAATCTTAAAATACAATCCAAAACACGCCCGTAGAGGGGACTCTGATGAGCAGACCAGACCAAGTTTGGGGCATGTAGGGCCTTTCTAGGCAGAGTTATGGGCCAGACAAAAAGGGAAGATAAATATGGTCAAAAATCTTAAAATACAATCCAAAACATGCCCGTAGAGGGGACTCTGATGAGCAGACCAGACCAAGTTTGGGGCATGTAGGGCCTTTCTAGGCAGAGTTATGGGCCAGACAAAAAGGGAAGACAAATATGGTCAAAAATCTTAAAATCCAATCCAAAACACGCCCGTAGAGGGGACCCTGATGAGCAGACCAGACCAAGTTTGGGGCATGTAGGGCCTTTCTAGGCAGAGTTATGGGCCGGACAAAAAGGGAAGACAAATATAGTCATTTAAAAAAAAAAATCCAATCCAAAACACGCCCGTAGAGGGGACTCTGATGAGCAGACCAGACCAAGTTTGGGGCATGTAGGGCCTTTCTAGGCAGAGTTATGGGCCGGACAAAAAGGGAAGACAAATATAGTCATTTAAAAAAAAAAATCCAATCCAAAACACGCCCGTAGAGGGGACTCTGATGAGCAGACCAGACCAAGTTTGGGGCATGTAGGGCCTTTCTAGGCAGAGTTATGGGCCGGACAAAAAGGGAAGTCAAATATGGTCAATTTTTTTTTAAATACAATCCAAAACACGCCCGTAGAGGGGACTCTGATGAGCAGACCAGACCACGTTTGGGGCATGTAGGGCCTTTCTAGGCAGAGTTATGGGCCGGACAATAAGGGAAGACAAATATGGTCAAAAATCTTAAAATCCAATCCAAAACATACCTGTAGAGGGAACTCTGATGAGCAGACCAGACCAAGTTTGGGGCATGTAGGGCCTTTCTAGGCAGAGTTATGTGCCAGACAAAAAGGGAAGACAAATATGGTCAAAAATCTTAAAATCCAATCCAAAACATGCCCGTAGAGGGGACTCTGATGAGCAGACCAGACCAAGTTTGGGGCATGTAGGGCCTTTCTAGGCAGAGTTATGGGCCAGACAAAAAGGGAAGACAAATATGGTCAAAAATCTTAAAATCCAATCCAAAACATACCTGTAGAGGGGACTCTGATGAGCAGACCAGACCAAGTTTGGGGCATGTAGGGCCTTTCTAGGCAGAGTTATGGGCCAGACAAAAAGGGAAGACAAATATGGTCAAAAATCTTAAAATCCAATCCAAAACATACCTGTAAAGGGGACACTGATGAGCAGACCAGACCAAGTTTGGGGCATGTAGGGCCTTTCTAGGCAGAGTTATGGGCCGGACAAAAAGGGAAGACAAATATAGTCATTAAAAAAAAAAAATCCAATCCAAAACACGCCCGTAGAGGGGACCCTAATGAGCAGACCAGACCAAGTTTGGGGCATGTAGGGCCTTTCTAGGCAGAGTTATGGGCCGGACAAAAAGGGAAGACAAATATAGTCATTTAAAAAAAAAAATCCAATCCAAAACACGCCCGTAGAGGGGACCCTGATGAGCAGATCAGACCAAGTTTGGGGCATGTAGGGCCTTTCTAGGCAGAGTTATGGGCCGGACAAAAAGGGAAGTCAAATATGGTCAATTTTTTTTTAAATACAATCCAAAACACGCCTGTAGAGGGGACTCTGATGAGCAGACCAGACCACGTTTGGGGCATGTAGGGCCTTTCTAGGCAGAGTTATGGGCCGGACAATAAGGGAAGACAAATATGGTCAAAAATCTTAAAATCCAATCCAAAACATACCTGTAGAGGGAACTCTGATGAGCAGACCAGACCAAGTTTGGGGCATGTAGGGCCTTTCTAGGCAGAGTTATGGGCCAGACAAAAAGGGAAGACAAATATGGTCAAAAATCTTAAAATCCAATCCAAAACATACCTGTAAAGGGGACTCTGATGAGCAGACCAGACCAAGTTTGGGGCATGTAGGGCCTTTCTAGGCAGAGTTATGGGCCAGACAAAAAGGGAAGACAAATATGGTCAAAAATCTTAAAATACAATCCAAAACACGCCCGTAGAGGGGACTCTGATGAGCAGACCAGACCAAGTTTGGGGCATGTAGGGCCTTTCTAGGCAGAGTTATGGGCCAGACAAAAAGGGAAGATAAATATGGTCAAAAATCTTAAAATACAATCCAAAACATGCCCGTAGAGGGGACTCTGATGAGCAGACCAGACCAAGTTTGGGGCATGTAGGGCCTTTCTAGGCAGAGTTATGGGCCAGACAAAAAGGGAAGACAAATATGGTCAAAAATCTTAAAATCCAATCCAAAACACGCCCGTAGAGGGGACCCTGATGAGCAGACCAGACCAAGTTTGGGGCATGTAGGGCCTTTCTAGGCAGAGTTATGGGCCGGACAATAAGGGAAGACAAATATGGTCAAAAATCTTAAAATCCAATCCAAAACATGCCCGTAGAGGGGACTCTGATGAGCAGACCAGACCAAGTTTGGGGCATGTAGGGCCTTTCTAGGCAGAGTTATGGGCCGGACAAAAAGGGAAGACAAATATGGTCAAAAATCTTAAAATCCAATCCAAAACATGCCCGTAGAGGGGACTCTGATGAGCAGACCAGACCAAGTTTGGGGCATGTAGGGCCTTTCTAGGCAGAGTTATGGGCCGGACAAAAAGGGAAGACAAATATGGTCAAAAATCTTAAAATCCAATCCAAAACATGCCCGTAGAGGGGACTCTGATGAGCAGACCAGACCAAGTTTGGGGCATGTAGGGCCTTTCTAGGCAGAGTTATGGGCCGGACAAAAAGGGAAGACAAATATAGTCATTTAAAAAAAAAAATCCAATCCAAAACACGCCCGTAGAGGGGACTCTGATGAGCAGACCAGACCAAGTTTGGGGCATGTAGGGCCTTTCTAGGCAGAGTTATGGGCCGGACAAAAAGGGAAGTCAAATATGGTCAATTTTTTTTTAAATACAATCCAAAACACGCCCGTAGAGGGGACTCTGATGAGCAGACCAGACCACGTTTGGGGCATGTAGGGCCTTTCTAGGCAGAGTTATGGGCCGGACAAAAAGGGAAGACAAATATAGTCATTAAAAAAAAAAAATCCAATCCAAAACACGCCCGTAGAGGGGACCCTAATGAGCAGACCAGACCAAGTTTGGGGCATGTAGGGCCTTTCTAGGCAGAGTTATGGGCCGGACAAAAAGGGAAGACAAATATAGTCATTTAAAAAAAAAAATCCAATCCAAAACACGCCCGTAGAGGGGACCCTGATGAGCAGATCAGACCAAGTTTGGGGCATGTAGGGCCTTTCTAGGCAGAGTTATGGGCCGGACAAAAAGGGAAGTCAAATATGGTCAATTTTTTTTTAAATACAATCCAAAACACGCCTGTAGAGGGGACTCTGATGAGCAGACCAGACCACGTTTGGGGCATGTAGGGCCTTTCTAGGCAGAGTTATGGGCCGGACAATAAGGGAAGACAAATATGGTCAAAAATCTTAAAATCCAATCCAAAACATACCTGTAGAGGGAACTCTGATGAGCAGACCAGACCAAGTTTGGGGCATGTAGGGCCTTTCTAGGCAGAGTTATGGGCCAGACAAAAAGGGAAGACAAATATGGTCAAAAATCTTAAAATCCAATCCAAAACATACCTGTAAAGGGGACTCTGATGAGCAGACCAGACCAAGTTTGGGGCATGTAGGGCCTTTCTAGGCAGAGTTATGGGCCAGACAAAAAGGGAAGACAAATATGGTCAAAAATCTTAAAATACAATCCAAAACACGCCCGTAGAGGGGACTCTGATGAGCAGACCAGACCAAGTTTGGGGCATGTAGGGCCTTTCTAGGCAGAGTTATGGGCCAGACAAAAAGGGAAGATAAATATGGTCAAAAATCTTAAAATACAATCCAAAACATGCCCGTAGAGGGGACTCTGATGAGCAGACCAGACCAAGTTTGGGGCATGTAGGGCCTTTCTAGGCAGAGTTATGGGCCAGACAAAAAGGGAAGACAAATATGGTCAAAAATCTTAAAATCCAATCCAAAACACGCCCGTAGAGGGGACCCTGATGAGCAGACCAGACCAAGTTTGGGGCATGTAGGGCCTTTCTAGGCAGAGTTATGGGCCGGACAATAAGGGAAGACAAATATGGTCAAAAATCTTAAAATCCAATCCAAAACATGCCCGTAGAGGGGACTCTGATGAGCAGACCAGACCAAGTTTGGGGCATGTAGGGCCTTTCTAGGCAGAGTTATGGGCCGGACAAAAAGGGAAGACAAATATGGTCAAAAATCTTAAAATCCAATCCAAAACATGCCCGTAGAGGGGACTCTGATGAGCAGACCAGACCAAGTTTGGGGCATGTAGGGCCTTTCTAGGCAGAGTTATGGGCCGGACAAAAAGGGAAGACAAATATGGTCAAAAATCTTAAAATCCAATCCAAAACATGCCCGTAGAGGGGACTCTGATGAGCAGACCAGACCAAGTTTGGGGCATGTAGGGCCTTTCTAGGCAGAGTTATGGGCCGGACAAAAAGGGAAGACAAATATAGTCATTTAAAAAAAAAAATCCAATCCAAAACACGCCCGTAGAGGGGACTCTGATGAGCAGACCAGACCAAGTTTGGGGCATGTAGGGCCTTTCTAGGCAGAGTTATGGGCCGGACAAAAAGGGAAGTCAAATATGGTCAATTTTTTTTTAAATACAATCCAAAACACGCCCGTAGAGGGGACTCTGATGAGCAGACCAGACCACGTTTGGGGCATGTAGGGCCTTTCTAGGCAGAGTTATGGGCCGGACAAAAAGGGAAGACAAATATAGTCATTAAAAAAAAAAAATCCAATCCAAAACACGCCCGTAGAGGGGACCCTAATGAGCAGACCAGACCAAGTTTGGGGCATGTAGGGCCTTTCTAGGCAGAGTTATGGGCCGGACAAAAAGGGAAGACAAATATAGTCATTTAAAAAAAAAAATCCAATCCAAAACACGCCCGTAGAGGGGACCCTGATGAGCAGATCAGACCAAGTTTGGGGCATGTAGGGCCTTTCTAGGCAGAGTTATGGGCCGGACAAAAAGGGAAGTCAAATATGGTCAATTTTTTTTTAAATACAATCCAAAACACGCCTGTAGAGGGGACTCTGATGAGCAGACCAGACCACGTTTGGGGCATGTAGGGCCTTTCTAGGCAGAGTTATGGGCCGGACAATAAGGGAAGACAAATATGGTCAAAAATCTTAAAATCCAATCCAAAACATACCTGTAGAGGGAACTCTGATGAGCAGACCAGACCAAGTTTGGGGCATGTAGGGCCTTTCTAGGCAGAGTTATGGGCCAGACAAAAAGGGAAGACAAATATGGTCAAAAATCTTAAAATCCAATCCAAAACATACCTGTAAAGGGGACTCTGATGAGCAGACCAGACCAAGTTTGGGGCATGTAGGGCCTTTCTAGGCAGAGTTATGGGCCAGACAAAAAGGGAAGACAAATATGGTCAAAAATCTTAAAATCCAATCCAAAACATACCTGTAAAGGGGACTCTGATGAGCAGACCAGACCAAGTTTGGGGCATGTAGGGCCTTTCTAGGCAGAGTTATGGGCCAGACAAAAAGGGAAGACAAATATGGTCAAAAATCTTAAAATACAATCCAAAACACGCCCGTAGAGGGGACTCTGATGAGCAGACCAGACCAAGTTTGGGGCATGTAGGGCCTTTCTAGGCAGAGTTATGGGCCAGACAAAAAGGGAAGATAAATATGGTCAAAAATCTTAAAATACAATCCAAAACATGCCCGTAGAGGGGACTCTGATGAGCAGACCAGACCAAGTTTGGGGCATGTAGGGCCTTTCTAGGCAGAGTTATGGGCCAGACAAAAAGGGAAGACAAATATGGTCAAAAATCTTAAAATCCAATCCAAAACACGCCCGTAGAGGGGACCCTGATGAGCAGACCAGACCAAGTTTGGGGCATGTAGGGCCTTTCTAGGCAGAGTTATGGGCCGGACAATAAGGGAAGACAAATATGGTCAAAAATCTTAAAATCCAATCCAAAACATGCCCGTAGAGGGGACTCTGATGAGCAGACCAGACCAAGTTTGGGGCATGTAGGGCCTTTCTAGGCAGAGTTATGGGCCGGACAAAAAGGGAAGACAAATATGGTCAAAAATCTTAAAATCCAATCCAAAACATGCCCGTAGAGGGGACTCTGATGAGCAGACCAGACCAAGTTTGGGGCATGTAGGGCCTTTCTAGGCAGAGTTATGGGCCGGACAAAAAGGGAAGACAAATATGGTCAAAAATCTTAAAATCCAATCCAAAACATGCCCGTAGAGGGGACTCTGATGAGCAGACCAGACCAAGTTTGGGGCATGTAGGGCCTTTCTAGGCAGAGTTATGGGCCGGACAAAAAGGGAAGACAAATATAGTCATTTAAAAAAAAAAATCCAATCCAAAACACGCCCGTAGAGGGGACTCTGATGAGCAGACCAGACCAAGTTTGGGGCATGTAGGGCCTTTCTAGGCAGAGTTATGGGCCGGACAAAAAGGGAAGTCAAATATGGTCAATTTTTTTTTAAATACAATCCAAAACACGCCCGTAGAGGGGACTCTGATGAGCAGACCAGACCACGTTTGGGGCATGTAGGGCCTTTCTAGGCAGAGTTATGGGCCGGACAAAAAGGGAAGACAAATATAGTCATTAAAAAAAAAAAATCCAATCCAAAACACGCCCGTAGAGGGGACCCTAATGAGCAGACCAGACCAAGTTTGGGGCATGTAGGGCCTTTCTAGGCAGAGTTATGGGCCGGACAAAAAGGGAAGACAAATATAGTCATTTAAAAAAAAAAATCCAATCCAAAACACGCCCGTAGAGGGGACCCTGATGAGCAGATCAGACCAAGTTTGGGGCATGTAGGGCCTTTCTAGGCAGAGTTATGGGCCGGACAAAAAGGGAAGTCAAATATGGTCAATTTTTTTTTAAATACAATCCAAAACACGCCTGTAGAGGGGACTCTGATGAGCAGACCAGACCACGTTTGGGGCATGTAGGGCCTTTCTAGGCAGAGTTATGGGCCGGACAATAAGGGAAGACAAATATGGTCAAAAATCTTAAAATCCAATCCAAAACATACCTGTAGAGGGAACTCTGATGAGCAGACCAGACCAAGTTTGGGGCATGTAGGGCCTTTCTAGGCAGAGTTATGGGCCAGACAAAAAGGGAAGACAAATATGGTCAAAAATCTTAAAATCCAATCCAAAACATACCTGTAAAGGGGACTCTGATGAGCAGACCAGACCAAGTTTGGGGCATGTAGGGCCTTTCTAGGCAGAGTTATGGGCCAGACAAAAAGGGAAGACAAATATGGTCAAAAATCTTAAAATCCAATCCAAAACATACCTGTAAAGGGGACTCTGATGAGCAGACCAGACCAAGTTTGGGGCATGTAGGGCCTTTCTAGGCAGAGTTATGGGCCAGACAAAAAGGGAAGACAAATATGGTCAAAAATCTTAAAATACAATCCAAAACACGCCCGTAGAGGGGACTCTGATGAGCAGACCAGACCAAGTTTGGGGCATGTAGGGCCTTTCTAGGCAGAGTTATGGGCCAGACAAAAAGGGAAGATAAATATGGTCAAAAATCTTAAAATACAATCCAAAACATGCCCGTAGAGGGGACTCTGATGAGCAGACCAGACCAAGTTTGGGGCATGTAGGGCCTTTCTAGGCAGAGTTATGGGCCAGACAAAAAGGGAAGACAAATATGGTCAAAAATCTTAAAATCCAATCCAAAACACGCCCGTAGAGGGGACCCTGATGAGCAGACCAGACCAAGTTTGGGGCATGTAGGGCCTTTCTAGGCAGAGTTATGGGCCGGACAATAAGGGAAGACAAATATGGTCAAAAATCTTAAAATCCAATCCAAAACATGCCCGTAGAGGGGACTCTGATGAGCAGACCAGACCAAGTTTGGGGCATGTAGGGCCTTTCTAGGCAGAGTTATGGGCCGGACAAAAAGGGAAGACAAATATGGTCAAAAATCTTAAAATCCAATCCAAAACATGCCCGTAGAGGGGACTCTGATGAGCAGACCAGACCAAGTTTGGGGCATGTAGGGCCTTTCTAGGCAGAGTTATGGGCCGGACAAAAAGGGAAGACAAATATGGTCAAAAATCTTAAAATCCAATCCAAAACATGCCCGTAGAGGGGACTCTGATGAGCAGACCAGACCAAGTTTGGGGCATGTAGGGCCTTTCTAGGCAGAGTTATGGGCCGGACAAAAAGGGAAGACAAATATAGTCATTTAAAAAAAAAAATCCAATCCAAAACACGCCCGTAGAGGGGACTCTGATGAGCAGACCAGACCAAGTTTGGGGCATGTAGGGCCTTTCTAGGCAGAGTTATGGGCCGGACAAAAAGGGAAGTCAAATATGGTCAATTTTTTTTTAAATACAATCCAAAACACGCCCGTAGAGGGGACTCTGATGAGCAGACCAGACCACGTTTGGGGCATGTAGGGCCTTTCTAGGCAGAGTTATGGGCCGGACAAAAAGGGAAGACAAATATAGTCATTAAAAAAAAAAAATCCAATCCAAAACACGCCCGTAGAGGGGACCCTAATGAGCAGACCAGACCAAGTTTGGGGCATGTAGGGCCTTTCTAGGCAGAGTTATGGGCCGGACAAAAAGGGAAGACAAATATAGTCATTTAAAAAAAAAAATCCAATCCAAAACACGCCCGTAGAGGGGACCCTGATGAGCAGATCAGACCAAGTTTGGGGCATGTAGGGCCTTTCTAGGCAGAGTTATGGGCCGGACAAAAAGGGAAGTCAAATATGGTCAATTTTTTTTTAAATACAATCCAAAACACGCCTGTAGAGGGGACTCTGATGAGCAGACCAGACCACGTTTGGGGCATGTAGGGCCTTTCTAGGCAGAGTTATGGGCCGGACAATAAGGGAAGACAAATATGGTCAAAAATCTTAAAATCCAATCCAAAACATACCTGTAGAGGGAACTCTGATGAGCAGACCAGACCAAGTTTGGGGCATGTAGGGCCTTTCTAGGCAGAGTTATGGGCCAGACAAAAAGGGAAGACAAATATGGTCAAAAATCTTAAAATCCAATCCAAAACATACCTGTAAAGGGGACTCTGATGAGCAGACCAGACCAAGTTTGGGGCATGTAGGGCCTTTCTAGGCAGAGTTATGGGCCAGACAAAAAGGGAAGACAAATATGGTCAAAAATCTTAAAATACAATCCAAAACACGCCCGTAGAGGGGACTCTGATGAGCAGACCAGACCAAGTTTGGGGCATGTAGGGCCTTTCTAGGCAGAGTTATGGGCCAGACAAAAAGGGAAGATAAATATGGTCAAAAATCTTAAAATACAATCCAAAACATGCCCGTAGAGGGGACTCTGATGAGCAGACCAGACCAAGTTTGGGGCATGTAGGGCCTTTCTAGGCAGAGTTATGGGCCAGACAAAAAGGGAAGACAAATATGGTCAAAAATCTTAAAATCCAATCCAAAACACGCCCGTAGAGGGGACCCTGATGAGCAGACCAGACCAAGTTTGGGGCATGTAGGGCCTTTCTAGGCAGAGTTATGGGCCGGACAATAAGGGAAGACAAATATGGTCAAAAATCTTAAAATCCAATCCAAAACATGCCCGTAGAGGGGACTCTGATGAGCAGACCAGACCAAGTTTGGGGCATGTAGGGCCTTTCTAGGCAGAGTTATGGGCCGGACAAAAAGGGAAGACAAATATGGTCAAAAATCTTAAAATCCAATCCAAAACATGCCCGTAGAGGGGACTCTGATGAGCAGACCAGACCAAGTTTGGGGCATGTAGGGCCTTTCTAGGCAGAGTTATGGGCCGGACAAAAAGGGAAGACAAATATGGTCAAAAATCTTAAAATCCAATCCAAAACATGCCCGTAGAGGGGACTCTGATGAGCAGACCAGACCAAGTTTGGGGCATGTAGGGCCTTTCTAGGCAGAGTTATGGGCCGGACAAAAAGGGAAGACAAATATAGTCATTTAAAAAAAAAAATCCAATCCAAAACACGCCCGTAGAGGGGACTCTGATGAGCAGACCAGACCAAGTTTGGGGCATGTAGGGCCTTTCTAGGCAGAGTTATGGGCCGGACAAAAAGGGAAGTCAAATATGGTCAATTTTTTTTTAAATACAATCCAAAACACGCCCGTAGAGGGGACTCTGATGAGCAGACCAGACCACGTTTGGGGCATGTAGGGCCTTTCTAGGCAGAGTTATGGGCCGGACAAAAAGGGAAGACAAATATAGTCATTAAAAAAAAAAAATCCAATCCAAAACACGCCCGTAGAGGGGACCCTAATGAGCAGACCAGACCAAGTTTGGGGCATGTAGGGCCTTTCTAGGCAGAGTTATGGGCCGGACAAAAAGGGAAGACAAATATAGTCATTTAAAAAAAAAAATCCAATCCAAAACACGCCCGTAGAGGGGACCCTGATGAGCAGATCAGACCAAGTTTGGGGCATGTAGGGCCTTTCTAGGCAGAGTTATGGGCCGGACAAAAAGGGAAGTCAAATATGGTCAATTTTTTTTTAAATACAATCCAAAACACGCCTGTAGAGGGGACTCTGATGAGCAGACCAGACCACGTTTGGGGCATGTAGGGCCTTTCTAGGCAGAGTTATGGGCCGGACAATAAGGGAAGACAAATATGGTCAAAAATCTTAAAATCCAATCCAAAACATACCTGTAGAGGGAACTCTGATGAGCAGACCAGACCAAGTTTGGGGCATGTAGGGCCTTTCTAGGCAGAGTTATGGGCCAGACAAAAAGGGAAGACAAATATGGTCAAAAATCTTAAAATCCAATCCAAAACATACCTGTAAAGGGGACTCTGATGAGCAGACCAGACCAAGTTTGGGGCATGTAGGGCCTTTCTAGGCAGAGTTATGGGCCAGACAAAAAGGGAAGACAAATATGGTCAAAAATCTTAAAATACAATCCAAAACACGCCCGTAGAGGGGACTCTGATGAGCAGACCAGACCAAGTTTGGGGCATGTAGGGCCTTTCTAGGCAGAGTTATGGGCCAGACAAAAAGGGAAGATAAATATGGTCAAAAATCTTAAAATACAATCCAAAACATGCCCGTAGAGGGGACTCTGATGAGCAGACCAGACCAAGTTTGGGGCATGTAGGGCCTTTCTAGGCAGAGTTATGGGCCAGACAAAAAGGGAAGACAAATATGGTCAAAAATCTTAAAATCCAATCCAAAACACGCCCGTAGAGGGGACCCTGATGAGCAGACCAGACCAAGTTTGGGGCATGTAGGGCCTTTCTAGGCAGAGTTATGGGCCGGACAATAAGGGAAGACAAATATGGTCAAAAATCTTAAAATCCAATCCAAAACATGCCCGTAGAGGGGACTCTGATGAGCAGACCAGACCAAGTTTGGGGCATGTAGGGCCTTTCTAGGCAGAGTTATGGGCCGGACAAAAAGGGAAGACAAATATGGTCAAAAATCTTAAAATCCAATCCAAAACATGCCCGTAGAGGGGACTCTGATGAGCAGACCAGACCAAGTTTGGGGCATGTAGGGCCTTTCTAGGCAGAGTGTTGGGCCGGACAAAAAGGGAAGACAAATATGGTCAAAAATCTTAAAATCCAATCCAAAACATGCCCGTAGAGGGGACTCTGATGAGCAGACCAGACCAAGTTTGGGGCATGTAGGGCCTTTCTAGGCAGAGTTATGGGCCGGACAAAAAGGGAAGACAAATATAGTCATTTAAAAAAAAAAATCCAATCCAAAACACGCCCGTAGAGGGGACTCTGATGAGCAGACCAGACCAAGTTTGGGGCATGTAGGGCCTTTCTAGGCAGAGTTATGGGCCGGACAAAAAGGGAAGTCAAATATGGTCAATTTTTTTTTAAATACAATCCAAAACACGCCCGTAGAGGGGACTCTGATGAGCAGACCAGACCACGTTTGGGGCATGTAGGGCCTTTCTAGGCAGAGTTATGGGCCAGACAAAAAGGAAAGACAAATATGGTCAAAAATCTTAAAATCCAATCCAAAACATGCCCGTAGAGGGGACTCTGATGAGCAGACCAGACCAAGTTTGGGGCATGTAGGGCCTTTCTAGGCAGAGTTATGGGCCAGACAAAAAGGGAAGACAAATATGGTCAAAAATCTTAAAATCCAATCCAAAACACGCCCGTAGAGGGGACTCTGATGAGCAGACCAGACCAAGTTTGGGGCATGTAGGGCCTTTCTAGGCAGAGTTATTTGCCAGACAAAAAGGGAAGTCAAATATGGTCAATTTTTTTTTAAATCCAATCCAAAACACGCCCGTAGAGGGGACTCTGATGAGCAGACCAGACCAAGTTTGGGGCATGTAGGGCCTTTCTAGGCAGAGTTATGGGCCGGACAAAAAGGGAAGACAAATATAGTCATTTAAAAAAAAAAATCTAATCCAAAACACGCCCGTAGAGGGGACCCTGATGAGCAGATCAGACCAAGTTTGGGGCATGTAGGGCCTTTCTAGGCAGAGTTATGGGCCGGACAAAAAGGGAAGTCAAATATGGTCAATTTTTTTTTAAATACAATCCAAAACACGCCCGTAGAGGGGACTCTGATGAGCAGACCAGACCACGTTTGGGGCATGTAGGGCCTTTCTAGGCAGAGTTATGGGCCGGACAAAAAGGGAAGACAAATATGGTCAAAAATCTTAAAATCCAATCCAAAACACGCCCGTAGAGGGGACCCTGATGAGCAGACCAGACCAAGTTTGGGGCATGTAGGGCCTTTCTAGGCAGAGTTATGGGCCGGACAAAAAGGGAAGTCAAATATGGTCAATTTTTTTTTAAATACAATCCAAAACACGCCCGTAGAGGGGACTCTGATGAGCAGACCAGACCACGTTTGGGGCATGTAGGGCCTTTCTAGGCAGAGTTATGGGCCAGACAAAAAGGGAAGACAAATATGGTCAAAAATCTTAAAATCCAATCCAAAACACGCCCGTAGAGGGGACCCTGATGAGCAGACCAGACCAAGTTTGGGGCATGTAGGGCCTTTCTAGGCAGAGTTATGGGCCGGACAATAAGGGAAGACAAATATGGTCAAAAATCTTAAAATCCAATCCAAAACATGCCCGTAGAGGGGACTCTGATGAGCAGACCAGACCAAGTTTGGGGCATGTAGGGCCTTTCTAGGCAGAGTTATGGGCCAGACAAAAAGGGAAGACAAATATGGTCAGAAATCTTAAAATCCAATCCAAAACACGCCCGTAGAGGGGACTCTGATGAGCAGACCAGACCAAGTTTGGGGCATGTAGGGCCTTTCTAGGCAGAGTTATGTGCCAGACAAAAAGGGAAGACAAATATGGTCAAAAATCTTAAAATCCAATCCAAAACATGCCCGTAGAGGGGACTCTGATGAGCAGACCAGACCAAGTTTGGGGCATGTAGGGCCTTTCTAGGCAGAGTTATGGGCCGGACAAAAAGGGAAGACAAATATAGTCATTAAAAAAAAAAAATCCAATCCAAAACACGCCCGTAGAGGGGACCCTAATGAGCAGACCAGACCAAGTTTGGGGCATGTAGGGCCTTTCTAGGCAGAGTTATGGGCCGGACAAAAAGGGAAGACAAATATAGTCATTTAAAAAAAAAAATCCAATCCAAAACACGCCCGTAGAGGGGACCCTGATGAGCAGATCAGACCAAGTTTGGGGCATGTAGGGCCTTTCTAGGCAGAGTTATGGGCCGGACAAAAAGGGAAGTCAAATATGGTCAATTTTTTTTTAAATACAATCCAAAACACGCCCGTAGAGGGGACTCTGATGAGCAGACCAGACCACGTTTGGGGCATGTAGGGCCTTTCTAGGCAGAGTTATGGGCCGGACAATAAGGGAAGACAAATATGGTCAAAAATCTTAAAATCCAATCCAAAACATACCTGTAGAGGGAACTCTGATGAGCAGACCAGACCAAGTTTGGGGCATGTAGGGCCTTTCTAGGCAGAGTTATGGGCCAGACAAAAAGGGAAGACAAATATGGTCAAAAATCTTAAAATCCAATCCAAAACATACCTGTAAAGGGGACTCTGATGAGCAGACCAGACCAAGTTTGGGGCATGTAGGGCCTTTCTAGGCAGAGTTATGGGCCAGACAAAAAGGGAAGACAAATATGGTCAAAAATCTTAAAATACAATCCAAAACACGCCCGTAGAGGGGACTCTGATGAGCAGACCAGACCAAGTTTGGGGCATGTAGGGCCTTTCTAGGCAGAGTTATGGGCCAGACAAAAAGGGAAGATAAATATGGTCAAAAATCTTAAAATACAATCCAAAACATGCCCGTAGAGGGGACTCTGATGAGCAGACCAGACCAAGTTTGGGGCATGTAGGGCCTTTCTAGGCAGAGTTATGGGCCAGACAAAAAGGGAAGACAAATATGGTCAAAAATCTTAAAATCCAATCCAAAACACGCCCGTAGAGGGGACCCTGATGAGCAGACCAGACCAAGTTTGGGGCATGTAGGGCCTTTCTAGGCAGAGTTATGGGCCGGACAAAAAGGGAAGACAAATATAGTCATTTAAAAAAAAAAATCCAATCCAAAACACGCCCGTAGAGGGGACTCTGATGAGCATACCAGACCAAGTTTGGGGCATGTAGGGCCTTTCTAGGCAGAGTTATGGGCCAGACAAAAAGGGAAGACAAATATGGTCAAAAATCTTAAAATCCAATCCAAAACACGCCCGTAGAGGGGACCCTGATGAGCAGACCAGACCAAGTTTGGGGCATGTAGGGCCTTTCTAGGCAGAGTTATGGGCCGGACAATAAGGGAAGACAAATATGGTCAAAAATCTTAAAATCCAATCCAAAACATGCCCGTAGAGGGGACTCTGATGAGCAGACCAGACCAAGTTTGGGGCATGTAGGGCCTTTCTAGGCAGAGTTATGGGCCGGACAAAAAGGGAAGACAAATATGGTCAAAAATCTTAAAATCCAATCCAAAACATGCCCGTAGAGGGGACTCTGATGAGCAGACCAGACCAAGTTTGGGGCATGTAGGGCCTTTCTAGGCAGAGTTATGGGCCGGACAAAAAGGGAAGACAAATATGGTCAAAAATCTTAAAATCCAATCCAAAACATGCCCGTAGAGGGGACTCTGATGAGCAGACCAGACCAAGTTTGGGGCATGTAGGGCCTTTCTAGGCAGAGTTATGGGCCGGACAAAAAGGGAAGACAAATATAGTCATTTAAAAAAAAAAATCCAATCCAAAACACGCCCGTAGAGGGGACTCTGATGAGCAGACCAGACCAAGTTTGGGGCATGTAGGGCCTTTCTAGGCAGAGTTATGGGCCGGACAAAAAGGGAAGTCAAATATGGTCAATTTTTTTTTAAATACAATCCAAAACACGCCCGTAGAGGGGACTCTGATGAGCAGACCAGACCAAGTTTGGGGCATGTAGGGCCTTTCTAGGCAGAGTTATGTGCCAGACAAAAAGGGAAGACAAATATGGTCAAAAATCTTAAAATCCAATCCAAAACATGCCCGTAGAGGGGACTCTGATGAGCAGACCAGACCAAGTTTGGGGCATGTAGGGCCTTTCTAGGCAGAGTTATGGGCCAGACAAAAAGGGAAGACAAATATGGTCAAAAATCTTAAAATCCAATCCAAAACATACCTGTAGAGGGGACTCTGATGAGCAGACCAGACCAAGTTTGGGGCATGTAGGGCCTTTCTAGGCAGAGTTATGGGCCAGACAAAAAGGGAAGACAAATATGGTCAAAAATCTTAAAATCCAATCCAAAACATACCTGTAAAGGGGACACTGATGAGCAGACCAGACCAAGTTTGGGGCATGTAGGGCCTTTCTAGGCAGAGTTATGGGCCGGACAAAAAGGGAAGACAAATATAGTCATTTAAAAAAAAAAATCCAATCCAAAACACGCCCGTAGAGGGGACCCTGATGAGCAGATCAGACCAAGTTTGGGGCATGTAGGGCCTTTCTAGGCAGAGTTATGGGCCGGACAAAAAGGGAAGTCAAATATGGTCAATTTTTTTTTAAATACAATCCAAAACACGCCCGTAGAGGGGACTCTGATGAGCAGACCAGACCACGTTTGGGGCATGTAGGGCCTTTCTAGGCAGAGTTATGGGCCGGACAATAAGGGAAGACAAATATGGTCAAAAATCTTAAAATCCAATCCAAAACATACCTGTAGAGGGAACTCTGATGAGCAGACCAGACCAAGTTTGGGGCATGTAGGGCCTTTCTAGGCAGAGTTATGGGCCAGACAAAAAGGGAAGACAAATATGGTCAAAAATCTTAAAATCCAATCCAAAACATACCTGTAAAGGGGACTCTGATGAGCAGACCAGACCAAGTTTGGGGCATGTAGGGCCTTTCTAGGCAGAGTTATGGGCCAGACAAAAAGGGAAGACAAATATGGTCAAAAATCTTAAAATACAATCCAAAACACGCCCGTAGAGGGGACTCTGATGAGCAGACCAGACCAAGTTTGGGGCATGTAGGGCCTTTCTAGGCAGAGTTATGGGCCAGACAAAAAGGGAAGATAAATATGGTCAAAAATCTTAAAATACAATCCAAAACATGCCCGTAGAGGGGACTCTGATGAGCAGACCAGACCAAGTTTGGGGCATGTAGGGCCTTTCTAGGCAGAGTTATGGGCCAGACAAAAAGGGAAGACAAATATGGTCAAAAATCTTAAAATCCAATCCAAAACACGCCCGTAGAGGGGACCCTGATGAGCAGACCAGACCAAGTTTGGGGCATGTAGGGCCTTTCTAGGCAGAGTTATGGGCCGGACAAAAAGGGAAGACAAATATAGTCATTTAAAAAAAAAAATCCAATCCAAAACACGCCCGTAGAGGGGACTCTGATGAGCATACCAGACCAAGTTTGGGGCATGTAGGGCCTTTCTAGGCAGAGTTATGGGCCAGACAAAAAGGGAAGACAAATATGGTCAAAAATCTTAAAATCCAATCCAAAACACGCCCGTAGAGGGGACCCTGATGAGCAGACCAGACCAAGTTTGGGGCATGTAGGGCCTTTCTAGGCAGAGTTATGGGCCGGACAATAAGGGAAGACAAATATGGTCAAAAATCTTAAAATCCAATCCAAAACATGCCCGTAGAGGGGACTCTGATGAGCAGACCAGACCAAGTTTGGGGCATGTAGGGCCTTTCTAGGCAGAGTTATGGGCCGGACAAAAAGGGAAGACAAATATGGTCAAAAATCTTAAAATCCAATCCAAAACATGCCCGTAGAGGGGACTCTGATGAGCAGACCAGACCAAGTTTGGGGCATGTAGGGCCTTTCTAGGCAGAGTTATGGGCCGGACAAAAAGGGAAGACAAATATGGTCAAAAATCTTAAAATCCAATCCAAAACATGCCCGTAGAGGGGACTCTGATGAGCAGACCAGACCAAGTTTGGGGCATGTAGGGCCTTTCTAGGCAGAGTTATGGGCCGGACAAAAAGGGAAGACAAATATAGTCATTTAAAAAAAAAAATCCAATCCAAAACACGCCCGTAGAGGGGACTCTGATGAGCAGACCAGACCAAGTTTGGGGCATGTAGGGCCTTTCTAGGCAGAGTTATGGGCCGGACAAAAAGGGAAGTCAAATATGGTCAATTTTTTTTTAAATACAATCCAAAACACGCCCGTAGAGGGGACTCTGATGAGCAGACCAGACCAAGTTTGGGGCATGTAGGGCCTTTCTAGGCAGAGTTATGTGCCAGACAAAAAGGGAAGACAAATATGGTCAAAAATCTTAAAATCCAATCCAAAACATGCCCGTAGAGGGGACTCTGATGAGCAGACCAGACCAAGTTTGGGGCATGTAGGGCCTTTCTAGGCAGAGTTATGGGCCAGACAAAAAGGGAAGACAAATATGGTCAAAAATCTTAAAATCCAATCCAAAACATACCTGTAGAGGGGACTCTGATGAGCAGACCAGACCAAGTTTGGGGCATGTAGGGCCTTTCTAGGCAGAGTTATGGGCCAGACAAAAAGGGAAGACAAATATGGTCAAAAATCTTAAAATCCAATCCAAAACATACCTGTAAAGGGGACACTGATGAGCAGACCAGACCAAGTTTGGGGCATGTAGGGCCTTTCTAGGCAGAGTTATGGGCCGGACAAAAAGGGAAGACAAATATAGTCATTTAAAAAAAAAAATCCAATCCAAAACACGCCCGTAGAGGGGACCCTGATGAGCAGATCAGACCAAGTTTGGGGCATGTAGGGCCTTTCTAGGCAGAGTTATGGGCCGGACAAAAAGGGAAGTCAAATATGGTCAATTTTTTTTTAAATACAATCCAAAACACGCCCGTAGAGGGGACTCTGATGAGCAGACCAGACCACGTTTGGGGCATGTAGGGCCTTTCTAGGCAGAGTTATGGGCCGGACAATAAGGGAAGACAAATATGGTCAAAAATCTTAAAATCCAATCCAAAACATACCTGTAGAGGGAACTCTGATGAGCAGACCAGACCAAGTTTGGGGCATGTAGGGCCTTTCTAGGCAGAGTTATGGGCCGGACAATAAGGGAAGACAAATATGGTCAAAAATCTTAAAATCCAATCCAAAACATACCTGTAGAGGGGACTCTGATGAGCAGACCAGACCAAGTTTGGGTTATGTAGGGCCTTTCTAGGCAGAGTTATGGGCCGGACAAAAAGGGAAGACAAATATGGTCAAAAATCTTAAAATCCAATCCAAAACACGCCCGTAGAGGGGACTCTGATGAGCAGACCAGACCAAGTTTGGGGCATGTAGGGCCTTTCTAGGCAGAGTTATGGGCCAGACAAAAAGGGAAGACAAATATGGTCAAAAATCTTAAAATCCAATCCAAAACACGCCCGTAGAGGGGACTCTGATGAGCAGACCAGACCAAGTTTGGGGCATGTAGGGCCTTTCTAGGCAGAGTTATGGGCCAGACAAAAAGGGAAGACAAATATGGTCAAAAATCTTAAAATCTTAAAATACAATCCAAAACACGCCCGTAGAGGGGACTCTGATGAGCAGACCAGACCAAGTTTGGGGCATGTAGGGCCTTTCTAGGCAGAGTTATGGGCCAGACAAAAAGGGAAGATAAATATGGTCAAAAATCTTAAAATACAATCCAAAACACGCCCGTAGAAGGGACTCTGATGAGCAGACCAGACCAAGTTTGGGGCATGTAGGGCCTTTCTAGGCAGAGTTATGGGCCAGACAAAAAGGGAAGACAAATATGGTCAAAAATCTTAAAATCCAATCCAAAACACGCCCGTAGAGGGGACTCTGATGAGCAGACCAGACCAAGTTTGGGGCATGTAGGGCCTTTCTAGGCAGAGTTATGGGCCGGACAATAAGGGAAGACAAATATGGTCAAAAATCTTAAAATCCAATCCAAAACACGCCCGTAGAGGGGACCCTGATGAGCAGACCAGACCAAGTTTGGGGCATGTAGGGCCTTTCTAGGCAGAGTTATGGGCCGGACAAAAAGGGAAGACAAATATAGTCATAAAAAAAAAAAATCCAATCCAAAACACGCCCGTAGAGGGGACCCTAATGAGCAGACCAGACCAAGTTTGGGGCATGTAGGGCCTTTCTAGGCAGAGTTATGGGCCGGACAAAAAGGGAAGACAAATATAGTCATTTAAAAAAAAAAATCCAATCCAAAACACGCCCGTAGAGGGGACCCTGATGAGCAGATCAGACCAAGTTTGGGGCATGTAGGGCCTTTCTAGGCAGAGTTATGGGCCGGACAAAAAGGGAAGTCAAATATGGTCAATTTTTTTTTAAATACAATCCAAAACACGCCCGTAGAGGGGACTCTGATGAGCAGACCAGACCACGTTTGGGGCATGTAGGGCCTTTCTAGGCAGAGTTATGGGCCGGACAATAAGGGAAGACAAATATGGTCAAAAATCTTAAAATCCAATCCAAAACATACCTGTAGAGGGAACTCTGATGAGCAGACCAGACCAAGTTTGGGGCATGTAGGGCCTTTCTAGGCAGAGTTATGGGCCAGACAAAAAGGGAAGACAAATATGGTCAAAAATCTTAAAATCCAATCCAAAACATACCTGTAAAGGGGACTCTGATGAGCAGACCAGACCAAGTTTGGGGCATGTAGGGCCTTTCTAGGCAGAGTTATGGGCCAGACAAAAAGGGAAGACAAATATGGTCAAAAATCTTAAAATACAATCCAAAACACGCCCGTAGAGGGGACTCTGATGAGCAGACCAGACCAAGTTTGGGGCATGTAGGGCCTTTCTAGGCAGAGTTATGGGCCAGACAAAAAGGGAAGATAAATATGGTCAAAAATCTTAAAATACAATCCAAAACATGCCCGTAGAGGGGACTCTGATGAGCAGACCAGACCAAGTTTGGGGCATGTAGGGCCTTTCTAGGCAGAGTTATGGGCCAGACAAAAAGGGAAGACAAATATGGTCAAAAATCTTAAAATCCAATCCAAAACACGCCCGTAGAGGGGACCCTGATGAGCAGACCAGACCAAGTTTGGGGCATGTAGGGCCTTTCTAGGCAGAGTTATGGGCCGGACAAAAAGGGAAGACAAATATAGTCATTTAAAAAAAAAAATCCAATCCAAAACACGCCCGTAGAGGGGACTCTGATGAGCAGACCAGACCAAGTTTGGGGCATGTAGGGCCTTTCTAGGCAGAGTTATGGGCCGGACAAAAAGGGAAGACAAATATAGTCATTTTAAAAAAAAAATCCAATCCAAAACACGCCCGTAGAGGGGACTCTGATGAGCAGACCAGACCAAGTTTGGGGCATGTAGGGCCTTTCTAGGCAGAGTTATGGGCCGGACAAAAAGGGAAGTCAAATATGGTCAATTTTTTTTTAAATACAATCCAAAACACGCCCGTAGAGGGGACTCTGATGAGCAGACCAGACCACGTTTGGGGCATGTAGGGCCTTTCTAGGCAGAGTTATGGGCCGGACAATAAGGGAAGACAAATATGGTCAAAAATCTTAAAATCCAATCCAAAACATACCTGTAGAGGGAACTCTGATGAGCAGACCAGACCAAGTTTGGGGCATGTAGGGCCTTTCTAGGCAGAGTTATGTGCCAGACAAAAAGGGAAGACAAATATGGTCAAAAATCTTAAAATCCAATCCAAAACATGCCCGTAGAGGGGACTCTGATGAGCAGACCAGACCAAGTTTGGGGCATGTAGGGCCTTTCTAGGCAGAGTTATGGGCCAGACAAAAAGGGAAGACAAATATGGTCAAAAATCTTAAAATCCAATCCAAAACATACCTGTAGAGGGGACTCTGATGAGCAGACCAGACCAAGTTTGGGGCATGTAGGGCCTTTCTAGGCAGAGTTATGGGCCAGACAAAAAGGGAAGACAAATATGGTCAAAAATCTTAAAATCCAATCCAAAACATACCTGTAAAGGGGACACTGATGAGCAGACCAGACCAAGTTTGGGGCATGTAGGGCCTTTCTAGGCAGAGTTATGGGCCGGACAAAAAGGGAAGACAAATATAGTCATTAAAAAAAAAAAATCCAATCCAAAACACGCCCGTAGAGGGGACCCTAATGAGCAGACCAGACCAAGTTTGGGGCATGTAGGGCCTTTCTAGGCAGAGTTATGGGCCGGACAAAAAGGGAAGACAAATATAGTCATTTAAAAAAAAAAATCCAATCCAAAACACGCCCGTAGAGGGGACCCTGATGAGCAGATCAGACCAAGTTTGGGGCATGTAGGGCCTTTCTAGGCAGAGTTATGGGCCGGACAAAAAGGGAAGTCAAATATGGTCAATTTTTTTTTAAATACAATCCAAAACACGCCTGTAGAGGGGACTCTGATGAGCAGACCAGACCACGTTTGGGGCATGTAGGGCCTTTCTAGGCAGAGTTATGGGCCGGACAATAAGGGAAGACAAATATGGTCAAAAATCTTAAAATCCAATCCAAAACATACCTGTAGAGGGAACTCTGATGAGCAGACCAGACCAAGTTTGGGGCATGTAGGGCCTTTCTAGGCAGAGTTATGGGCCAGACAAAAAGGGAAGACAAATATGGTCAAAAATCTTAAAATCCAATCCAAAACATACCTGTAAAGGGGACTCTGATGAGCAGACCAGACCAAGTTTGGGGCATGTAGGGCCTTTCTAGGCAGAGTTATGGGCCAGACAAAAAGGGAAGACAAATATGGTCAAAAATCTTAAAATACAATCCAAAACACGCCCGTAGAGGGGACTCTGATGAGCAGACCAGACCAAGTTTGGGGCATGTAGGGCCTTTCTAGGCAGAGTTATGGGCCAGACAAAAAGGGAAGATAAATATGGTCAAAAATCTTAAAATACAATCCAAAACATGCCCGTAGAGGGGACTCTGATGAGCAGACCAGACCAAGTTTGGGGCATGTAGGGCCTTTCTAGGCAGAGTTATGGGCCAGACAAAAAGGGAAGACAAATATGGTCAAAAATCTTAAAATCCAATCCAAAACACGCCCGTAGAGGGGACCCTGATGAGCAGACCAGACCAAGTTTGGGGCATGTAGGGCCTTTCTAGGCAGAGTTATGGGCCGGACAATAAGGGAAGACAAATATGGTCAAAAATCTTAAAATCCAATCCAAAACATGCCCGTAGAGGGGACTCTGATGAGCAGACCAGACCAAGTTTGGGGCATGTAGGGCCTTTCTAGGCAGAGTTATGGGCCGGACAAAAAGGGAAGACAAATATGGTCAAAAATCTTAAAATCCAATCCAAAACATGCCCGTAGAGGGGACTCTGATGAGCAGACCAGACCAAGTTTGGGGCATGTAGGGCCTTTCTAGGCAGAGTTATGGGCCGGACAAAAAGGGAAGACAAATATGGTCAAAAATCTTAAAATCCAATCCAAAACATGCCCGTAGAGGGGACTCTGATGAGCAGACCAGACCAAGTTTGGGGCATGTAGGGCCTTTCTAGGCAGAGTTATGGGCCGGACAAAAAGGGAAGACAAATATAGTCATTTAAAAAAAAAAATCCAATCCAAAACACGCCCGTAGAGGGGACTCTGATGAGCAGACCAGACCAAGTTTGGGGCATGTAGGGCCTTTCTAGGCAGAGTTATGGGCCGGACAAAAAGGGAAGTCAAATATGGTCAATTTTTTTTTAAATACAATCCAAAACACGCCCGTAGAGGGGACTCTGATGAGCAGACCAGACCACGTTTGGGGCATGTAGGGCCTTTCTAGGCAGAGTTATGGGCCGGACAAAAAGGGAAGACAAATATAGTCATTAAAAAAAAAAAATCCAATCCAAAACACGCCCGTAGAGGGGACCCTAATGAGCAGACCAGACCAAGTTTGGGGCATGTAGGGCCTTTCTAGGCAGAGTTATGGGCCGGACAAAAAGGGAAGACAAATATAGTCATTTAAAAAAAAAAATCCAATCCAAAACACGCCCGTAGAGGGGACCCTGATGAGCAGATCAGACCAAGTTTGGGGCATGTAGGGCCTTTCTAGGCAGAGTTATGGGCCGGACAAAAAGGGAAGTCAAATATGGTCAATTTTTTTTTAAATACAATCCAAAACACGCCTGTAGAGGGGACTCTGATGAGCAGACCAGACCACGTTTGGGGCATGTAGGGCCTTTCTAGGCAGAGTTATGGGCCGGACAATAAGGGAAGACAAATATGGTCAAAAATCTTAAAATCCAATCCAAAACATACCTGTAGAGGGAACTCTGATGAGCAGACCAGACCAAGTTTGGGGCATGTAGGGCCTTTCTAGGCAGAGTTATGGGCCAGACAAAAAGGGAAGACAAATATGGTCAAAAATCTTAAAATCCAATCCAAAACATACCTGTAAAGGGGACTCTGATGAGCAGACCAGACCAAGTTTGGGGCATGTAGGGCCTTTCTAGGCAGAGTTATGGGCCAGACAAAAAGGGAAGACAAATATGGTCAAAAATCTTAAAATACAATCCAAAACACGCCCGTAGAGGGGACTCTGATGAGCAGACCAGACCAAGTTTGGGGCATGTAGGGCCTTTCTAGGCAGAGTTATGGGCCAGACAAAAAGGGAAGATAAATATGGTCAAAAATCTTAAAATACAATCCAAAACATGCCCGTAGAGGGGACTCTGATGAGCAGACCAGACCAAGTTTGGGGCATGTAGGGCCTTTCTAGGCAGAGTTATGGGCCAGACAAAAAGGGAAGACAAATATGGTCAAAAATCTTAAAATCCAATCCAAAACACGCCCGTAGAGGGGACCCTGATGAGCAGACCAGACCAAGTTTGGGGCATGTAGGGCCTTTCTAGGCAGAGTTATGGGCCGGACAATAAGGGAAGACAAATATGGTCAAAAATCTTAAAATCCAATCCAAAACATGCCCGTAGAGGGGACTCTGATGAGCAGACCAGACCAAGTTTGGGGCATGTAGGGCCTTTCTAGGCAGAGTTATGGGCCGGACAAAAAGGGAAGACAAATATGGTCAAAAATCTTAAAATCCAATCCAAAACATGCCCGTAGAGGGGACTCTGATGAGCAGACCAGACCAAGTTTGGGGCATGTAGGGCCTTTCTAGGCAGAGTTATGGGCCGGACAAAAAGGGAAGACAAATATAGTCATTTAAAAAAAAAAATCCAATCCAAAACACGCCCGTAGAGGGGACTCTGATGAGCAGACCAGACCAAGTTTGGGGCATGTAGGGCCTTTCTAGGCAGAGTTATGGGCCGGACAAAAAGGGAAGTCAAATATGGTCAATTTTTTTTTAAATACAATCCAAAACACGCCCGTAGAGGGGACTCTGATGAGCAGACCAGACCACGTTTGGGGCATGTAGGGCCTTTCTAGGCAGAGTTATGGGCCGGACAAAAAGGGAAGACAAATATAGTCATTTAAAAAAAAAAAATCCAATCCAAAACACGCCCGTAGAGGGGACCCTAATGAGCAGACCAGACCAAGTTTGGGGCATGTAGGGCCTTTCTAGGCAGAGTTATGGGCCGGACAAAAAGGGAAGACAAATATAGTCATTTAAAAAAAAAAATCCAATCCAAAACACGCCCGTAGAGGGGACCCTGATGAGCAGATCAGACCAAGTTTGGGGCATGTAGGGCCTTTCTAGGCAGAGTTATGGGCCGGACAAAAAGGGAAGTCAAATATGGTCAATTTTTTTTTAAATACAATCCAAAACACGCCTGTAGAGGGGACTCTGATGAGCAGACCAGACCACGTTTGGGGCATGTAGGGCCTTTCTAGGCAGAGTTATGGGCCGGACAATAAGGGAAGACAAATATGGTCAAAAATCTTAAAATCCAATCCAAAACATACCTGTAGAGGGAACTCTGATGAGCAGACCAGACCAAGTTTGGGGCATGTAGGGCCTTTCTAGGCAGAGTTATGGGCCAGACAAAAAGGGAAGACAAATATGGTCAAAAATCTTAAAATCCAATCCAAAACATACCTGTAAAGGGGACTCTGATGAGCAGACCAGACCAAGTTTGGGGCATGTAGGGCCTTTCTAGGCAGAGTTATGGGCCAGACAAAAAGGGAAGACAAATATGGTCAAAAATCTTAAAATACAATCCAAAACACGCCCGTAGAGGGGACTCTGATGAGCAGACCAGACCAAGTTTGGGGCATGTAGGGCCTTTCTAGGCAGAGTTATGGGCCAGACAAAAAGGGAAGATAAATATGGTCAAAAATCTTAAAATACAATCCAAAACATGCCCGTAGAGGGGACTCTGATGAGCAGACCAGACCAAGTTTGGGGCATGTAGGGCCTTTCTAGGCAGAGTTATGGGCCAGACAAAAAGGGAAGACAAATATGGTCAAAAATCTTAAAATCCAATCCAAAACACGCCCGTAGAGGGGACCCTGATGAGCAGACCAGACCAAGTTTGGGGCATGTAGGGCCTTTCTAGGCAGAGTTATGGGCCGGACAATAAGGGAAGACAAATATGGTCAAAAATCTTAAAATCCAATCCAAAACATGCCCGTAGAGGGGACTCTGATGAGCAGACCAGACCAAGTTTGGGGCATGTAGGGCCTTTCTAGGCAGAGTTATGGGCCGGACAAAAAGGGAAGACAAATATGGTCAAAAATCTTAAAATCCAATCCAAAACATGCCCGTAGAGGGGACTCTGATGAGCAGACCAGACCAAGTTTGGGGCATGTAGGGCCTTTCTAGGCAGAGTGTTGGGCCGGACAAAAAGGGAAGACAAATATGGTCAAAAATCTTAAAATCCAATCCAAAACATGCCCGTAGAGGGGACTCTGATGAGCAGACCAGACCAAGTTTGGGGCATGTAGGGCCTTTCTAGGCAGAGTTATGGGCCGGACAAAAAGGGAAGACAAATATAGTCATTTAAAAAAAAAAATCCAATCCAAAACACGCCCGTAGAGGGGACTCTGATGAGCAGACCAGACCAAGTTTGGGGCATGTAGGGCCTTTCTAGGCAGAGTTATGGGCCGGACAAAAAGGGAAGTCAAATATGGTCAATTTTTTTTTAAATACAATCCAAAACACGCCCGTAGAGGGGACTCTGATGAGCAGACCAGACCACGTTTGGGGCATGTAGGGCCTTTCTAGGCAGAGTTATGGGCCGGACAATAAGGGAAGACAAATATGGTCAAAAATCTTAAAATCCAATCCAAAACATACCTGTAGAGGGAACTCTGATGAGCAGACCAGACCAAGTTTGGGGCATGTAGGGCCTTTCTAGGCAGAGTTATGGGCCGGACAATAAGGGAAGACAAATATGGTCAAAAATCTTAAAATCCAATCCAAAACACGCCCGTAGAGGGGACCCTGATGAGCAGACCAGACCAAGTTTGGGGCATGTAGGGCCTTTCTAGGCAGAGTTATGGGCCGGACAAAAAGGGAAGACAAATATAGTCATTAAAAAAAAAAATCCAATCCAAAACACGCCCGTAGAGGGGACCCTAATGAGCAGACCAGACTAAGTTTGGGGCATGTAGGGCCTTTCTAGGCAGAGTTATGGGCCGGACAAAAAGGGAAGACAAATATAGTCATTTAAAAAAAAAAATCCAATCCAAAACACGCCCGTAGAGGGGACCCTGATGAGCAGATCAGACCAAGTTTGGGGCATGTAGGGCCTTTCTAGGCAGAGTTATGGGCCGGACAAAAAGGGAAGTCAAATATGGTCAATTTTTTTTTAAATACAATCCAAAACACGCCTGTAGAGGGGACTCTGATGAGCAGACCAGACCACGTTTGGGGCATGTAGGGCCTTTCTAGGCAGAGTTATGGGCCGGACAATAAGGGAAGACAAATATGGTCAAAAATCTTAAAATCCAATCCAAAACATACCTGTAGAGGGAACTCTGATGAGCAGACCAGACCAAGTTTGGGGCATGTAGGGCCTTTCTAGGCAGAGTTATGGGCCAGACAAAAAGGGAAGACAAATATGGTCAAAAATCTTAAAATCCAATCCAAAACATACCTGTAAAGGGGACTCTGATGAGCAGACCAGACCAAGTTTGGGGCATGTAGGGCCTTTCTAGGCAGAGTTATGGGCCAGACAAAAAGGGAAGACAAATATGGTCAAAAATCTTAAAATACAATCCAAAACACGCCCGTAGAGGGGACTCTGATGAGCAGACCAGACCAAGTTTGGGGCATGTAGGGCCTTTCTAGGCAGAGTTATGGGCCAGACAAAAAGGGAAGATAAATATGGTCAAAAATCTTAAAATACAATCCAAAACATGCCCGTAGAGGGGACTCTGATGAGCAGACCAGACCAAGTTTGGGGCATGTAGGGCCTTTCTAGGCAGAGTTATGGGCCAGACAAAAAGGGAAGACAAATATGGTCAAAAATCTTAAAATCCAATCCAAAACACGCCCGTAGAGGGGACCCTGATGAGCAGACCAGACCAAGTTTGGGGCATGTAGGGCCTTTCTAGGCAGAGTTATGGGCCGGACAATAAGGGAAGACAAATATGGTCAAAAATCTTAAAATCCAATCCAAAACATGCCCGTAGAGGGGACTCTGATGAGCAGACCAGACCAAGTTTGGGGCATGTAGGGCCTTTCTAGGCAGAGTTATGGGCCGGACAAAAAGGGAAGACAAATATGGTCAAAAATCTTAAAATCCAATCCAAAACATGCCCGTAGAGGGGACTCTGATGAGCAGACCAGACCAAGTTTGGGGCATGTAGGGCCTTTCTAGGCAGAGTTATGGGCCGGACAAAAAGGGAAGACAAATATGGTCAAAAATCTTAAAATCCAATCCAAAACATGCCCGTAGAGGGGACTCTGATGAGCAGACCAGACCAAGTTTGGGGCATGTAGGGCCTTTCTAGGCAGAGTTATGGGCCGGACAAAAAGGGAAGACAAATATAGTCATTTAAAAAAAAAAATCCAATCCAAAACACGCCCGTAGAGGGGACTCTGATGAGCAGACCAGACCAAGTTTGGGGCATGTAGGGCCTTTCTAGGCAGAGTTATGGGCCGGACAAAAAGGGAAGTCAAATATGGTCAATTTTTTTTTAAATACAATCCAAAACACGCCCGTAGAGGGGACTCTGATGAGCAGACCAGACCACGTTTGGGGCATGTAGGGCCTTTCTAGGCAGAGTTATGGGCCGGACAATAAGGGAAGACAAATATGGTCAAAAATCTTAAAATCCAATCCAAAACATACCTGTAGAGGGAACTCTGATGAGCAGACCAGACCAAGTTTGGGGCATGTAGGGCCTTTCTAGGCAGAGTTATGGGCCAGACAAAAAGGGAAGACAAATATGGTCAAAAATCTTAAAATCCAATCCAAAACATACCTGTAAAGGGGACTCTGATGAGCAGACCAGACCAAGTTTGGGGCATGTAGGGCCTTTCTAGGCAGAGTTATGGGCCAGACAAAAAGGGAAGACAAATATGGTCAAAAATCTTAAAATACAATCCAAAACACGCCCGTAGAGGGGACTCTGATGAGCAGACCAGACCAAGTTTGGGGCATGTAGGGCCTTTCTAGGCAGAGTTATGGGCCAGACAAAAAGGGAAGACAAATATGGTCAAAAATCTTAAAATCCAATCCAAAACACGCCCGTAGAGGGGACCCTGATGAGCAGACCAGACCAAGTTTGGGGCATGTAGGGCCTTTCTAGGCAGAGTTATGGGCCGGACAAAAAGGGAAGACAAATATAGTCATTTAAAAAAAAAAATCCAATCCAAAACACGCCCGTAGAGGGGACTCTGATGAGCATACCAGACCAAGTTTGGGGCATGTAGGGCCTTTCTAGGCAGAGTTATGGGCCAGACAAAAAGGGAAGACAAATATGGTCAAAAATCTTAAAATCCAATCCAAAACATGCCCGTAGAGGGGACTCTGATGAGCAGACCAGACCAAGTTTGGGGCATGTAGGGCCTTTCTAGGCAGAGTTATGGGCCGGACAAAAAGGGAAGACAAATATGGTCAAAAATCTTAAAATCCAATCCAAAACATGCCCGTAGAGGGGACTCTGATGAGCAGACCAGACCAAGTTTGGGGCATGTAGGGCCTTTCTAGGCAGAGTTATGGGCCGGACAAAAAGGGAAGACAAATATGGTCTTTTAAAAAAAAAATCCAATCCAAAACATGCCCGTAGAGGGGACTCTGATGAGCAGACCAGACCAAGTTTGGGGCATGTAGGGCCTTTCTAGGCAGAGTTATGGGCCAGACAAAAAGGGAAGACAAATATGGTCAAAAATCTTAAAATCCAATCCAAAACACGCCCGTAGAGGGGACTCTGATGAGCAGACCAGACCAAGTTTGGGGCATGTAGGGCCTTTCTAGGCAGAGTTATGTGCCAGACAAAAAGGGAAGACAAATATGGTCAAAAATCTTAAAATCCAATCCAAAACATGCCCGTAGAGGGGACTCTGATGAGCAGACCAGACCAAGTTTGGGGCATGTAGGGCCTTTCTAGGCAGAGTTATGGGCCAGACAAAAAGGGAAGACAAATATGGTCAAAAATCTTAAAATCCAATCCAAAACATACCTGTAGAGGGGACTCTGATGAGCAGACCAGACCAAGTTTGGGGCATGTAGGGCCTTTCTAGGCAGAGTTATGGGCCAGACAAAAAGGGAAGACAAATATGGTCAAAAATCTTAAAATCCAATCCAAAACATACCTGTAAAGGGGACACTGATGAGCAGACCAGACCAAGTTTGGGGCATGTAGGGCCTTTCTAGGCAGAGTTATGGGCCGGACAAAAAGGGAAGACAAATATAGTCATTTAAAAAAAAAAATCCAATCCAAAACACGCCCGTAGAGGGGACCCTGATGAGCAGATCAGACCAAGTTTGGGGCATGTAGGGCCTTTCTAGGCAGAGTTATGGGCCGGACAAAAAGGGAAGTCAAATATGGTCAATTTTTTTTTAAATACAATCCAAAACACGCCCGTAGAGGGGACTCTGATGAGCAGACCAGACCACGTTTGGGGCATGTAGGGCCTTTCTAGGCAGAGTTATGGGCCGGACAATAAGGGAAGACAAATATGGTCAAAAATCTTAAAATCCAATCCAAAACATACCTGTAGAGGGAACTCTGATGAGCAGACCAGACCAAGTTTGGGGCATGTAGGGCCTTTCTAGGCAGAGTTATGGGCCGGACAATAAGGGAAGACAAATATGGTCAAAAATCTTAAAATCCAATCCAAAACATACCTGTAGAGGGGACTCTGATGAGCAGACCAGACCAAGTTTGGGTTATGTAGGGCCTTTCTAGGCAGAGTTATGGGCCGGACAAAAAGGGAAGACAAATATGGTCAAAAATCTTAAAATCCAATCCAAAACACGCCCGTAGAGGGGACTCTGATGAGCAGACCAGACCAAGTTTGGGGCATGTAGGGCCTTTCTAGGCAGAGTTATGGGCCAGACAAAAAGGGAAGACAAATATGGTCAAAAATCTTAAAATCCAATCCAAAACACGCCCGTAGAGGGGACTCTGATGAGCAGACCAGACCAAGTTTGGGGCATGTAGGGCCTTTCTAGGCAGAGTTATGGGCCAGACAAAAAGGGAAGATAAATATGGTCAAAAATCTTAAAATACAATCCAAAACATGCCCGTAGAGGGGACTCTGATGAGCAGACCAGACCAAGTTTGGGGCATGTAGGGCCTTTCTAGGCAGAGTTATGGGCCGGACAAAAAGGGAAGACAAATATAGTCATTAAAAAAAAAAAATCCAATCCAAAACACGCCCGTAGAGGGGACCCTAATGAGCAGACCAGACCAAGTTTGGGGCATGTAGGGCCTTTCTAGGCAGAGTTATGGGCCGGACAAAAAGGGAAGACAAATATAGTCATTTAAAAAAAAAAATCCAATCCAAAACACGCCCGTAGAGGGGACCCTGATGAGCAGATCAGACCAAGTTTGGGGCATGTAGGGCCTTTCTAGGCAGAGTTATGGGCCGGACAAAAAGGGAAGTCAAATATGGTCAATTTTTTTTTAAATACAATCCAAAACACGCCCGTAGAGGGGACTCTGATGAGCAGACCAGACCACGTTTGGGGCATGTAGGGCCTTTCTAGGCAGAGTTATGGGCCGGACAATAAGGGAAGACAAATATGGTCAAAAATCTTAAAATCCAATCCAAAACATACCTGTAGAGGGAACTCTGATGAGCAGACCAGACCAAGTTTGGGGCATGTAGGGCCTTTCTAGGCAGAGTTATGGGCCGGACAATAAGGGAAGACAAATATGGTCAAAAATCTTAAAATCCAATCCAAAACATACCTGTAGAGGGGACTCTGATGAGCAGACCAGACCAAGTTTGGGGCATGTAGGGCCTTTCTAGGCAGAGTTATGGGCCAGACAAAAAGGGAAGACAAATATGGTCAAAAATCTTAAAATCCAATCCAAAACATACCTGTAAAGGGGACTCTGATGAGCAGACCAGACCAAGTTTGGGGCATGTAGGGCCTTTCTAGGCAGAGTTATGGGCCAGACAAAAAGGGAAGACAAATATGGTCAAAAATCTTAAAATACAATCCAAAACACGCCCGTAGAGGGGACTCTGATGAGCAGACCAGACCAAGTTTGGGGCATGTAGGGCCTTTCTAGGCAGAGTTATGGGCCAGACAAAAAGGGAAGATAAATATGGTCAAAAATCTTAAAATACAATCCAAAACATGCCCGTAGAGGGGACTCTGATGAGCAGACCAGACCAAGTTTGGGGCATGTAGGGCCTTTCTAGGCAGAGTTATGGGCCGGACAAAATGGGAAGACAAATATGGTCAAAAATCTTAAAATCCAATCCAAAACATGCCCGTAGAGGGGACTCTGATGAGCAGACCAGACCAAGTTTGGGGCATGTAGGGCCTTTCTAGGCAGAGTTATGGGCCGGACAAAAAGGGAAGACAAATATGGTCAAAAATCTTAAAATCCAATCCAAAACACGCCCGTAGAGGGGACTCTGATGAGCAGACCAGACCAAGTTTGGGGCATGTAGGGCCTTTCTAGGCAGAGTTATGGGCCGGACAATAAGGGAAGACAAATATGGTCAAAAATCTTAAAATCCAATCCAAAACACGCCCGTAGAGGGGACCCTGATGAGCAGACCAGACCAAGTTTGGGGCATGTAGGGCCCTTCTAGGCAGAGTTATGGGCCGGACAAAAAGGGAAGACAAATATAGTCATTAAAAAAAAAAAATCCAATCCAAAACACGCCCGTAGAGGGGACCCTAATGAGCAGACCAGACCAAGTTTGGGGCATGTAGGGCCTTTCTAGGCAGAGTTATGGGCCGGACAAAAAGGGAAGACAAATATAGTCATTTAAAAAAAAAAATCCAATCCAAAACACGCCCGTAGAGGGGACCCTGATGAGCAGATCAGACCAAGTTTGGGGCATGTAGGGCCTTTCTAGGCAGAGTTATGGGCCGGACAAAAAGGGAAGTCAAATATGGTCAATTTTTTTTTAAATACAATCCAAAACACGCCCGTAGAGGGGACTCTGATGAGCAGACCAGACCACGTTTGGGGCATGTAGGGCCTTTCTAGGCAGAGTTATGGGCCGGACAATAAGGGAAGACAAATATGGTCAAAAATCTTAAAATCCAATCCAAAACATACCTGTAGAGGGAACTCTGATGAGCAGACCAGACCAAGTTTGGGGCATGTAGGGCCTTTCTAGGCAGAGTTATGGGCCAGACAAAAAGGGAAGACAAATATGGTCAAAAATCTTAAAATCCAATCCAAAACATACCTGTAAAGGGGACTCTGATGAGCAGACCAGACCAAGTTTGGGGCATGTAGGGCCTTTCTAGGCAGAGTTATGGGCCAGACAAAAAGGGAAGACAAATATGGTCAAAAATCTTAAAATACAATCCAAAACACGCCCGTAGAGGGGACTCTGATGAGCAGACCAGACCAAGTTTGGGGCATGTAGGGCCTTTCTAGGCAGAGTTATGGGCCAGACAAAAAGGGAAGATAAATATGGTCAAAAATCTTAAAATACAATCCAAAACATGCCCGTAGAGGGGACTCTGATGAGCAGACCAGACCAAGTTTGGGGCATGTAGGGCCTTTCTAGGCAGAGTTATGGGCCGGACAAAAAGGGAAGACAAATATGGTAAAAAATCTTAAAATCCAATCCAAAACATGCCCGTAGAGGGGACTCTGATGAGCAGACCAGACCAAGTTTGGGGCATGTAGGGCCTTTCTAGGCAGAGTTATGGGCCGGACAAAAAGGGAAGACAAATATGGTCTTTTAAAAAAAAAATCCAATCCAAAACATGCCCGTAGAGGGGACTCTGATGAGCAGACCAGACCAAGTTTGGGGCATGTAGGGCCTTTCTAGGCAGAGTTATGGGCCAGACAAAAAGGGAAGACAAATATGGTCAAAAATCTTAAAATCCAATCCAAAACATACCTGTAGAGGGGACTCTGATGAGCAGACCAGACCAAGTTTGGGGCATGTAGGGCCTTTCTAGGCAGAGTTATGGGCCAGACAAAAAGGGAAGACAAATATGGTCAAAAATCTTAAAATCCAATCCAAAACATACCTGTAAAGGGGACACTGATGAGCAGACCAGACCAAGTTTGGGGCATGTAGGGCCTTTCTAGGCAGAGTTATGGGCCGGACAAAAAGGGAAGACAAATATAGTCATTTAAAAAAAAAAATCCAATCCAAAACACGCCCGTAGAGGGGACCCTGATGAGCAGATCAGACCAAGTTTGGGGCATGTAGGGCCTTTCTAGGCAGAGTTATGGGCCGGACAAAAAGGGAAGTCAAATATGGTCAATTTTTTTTTAAATACAATCCAAAACACGCCCGTAGAGGGGACTCTGATGAGCAGACCAGACCACGTTTGGGGCATGTAGGGCCTTTCTAGGCAGAGTTATGGGCCGGACAATAAGGGAAGACAAATATGGTCAAAAATCTTAAAATCCAATCCAAAACATACCTGTAGAGGGAACTCTGATGAGCAGACCAGACCAAGTTTGGGGCATGTAGGGCCTTTCTAGGCAGAGTTATGGGCCAGACAAAAAGGGAAGACAAATATGGTCAAAAATCTTAAAATCCAATCCAAAACATACCTGTAAAGGGGACTCTGATGAGCAGACCAGACCAAGTTTGGGGCATGTAGGGCCTTTCTAGGCAGAGTTATGGGCCAGACAAAAAGGGAAGACAAATATGGTCAAAAATCTTAAAATACAATCCAAAACACGCCCGTAGAGGGGACTCTGATGAGCAGACCAGACCAAGTTTGGGGCATGTAGGGCCTTTCTAGGCAGAGTTATGGGCCAGACAAAAAGGGAAGATAAATATGGTCAAAAATCTTAAAATACAATCCAAAACATGCCCGTAGAGGGGACTCTGATGAGCAGACCAGACCAAGTTTGGGGCATGTAGGGCCTTTCTAGGCAGAGTTATGGGCCGGACAAAATGGGAAGACAAATATGGTCAAAAATCTTAAAATCCAATCCAAAACATGCCCGTAGAGGGGACTCTGATGAGCAGACCAGACCAAGTTTGGGGCATGTAGGGCCTTTCTAGGCAGAGTTATGGGCCGGACAAAAAGGGAAGACAAATATAGTCATTTAAAAAAAAAAATCCAATCCAAAACACGCCCGTAGAGGGGACTCTGATGAGCAGACCAGACCAAGTTTGGGGCATGTAGGGCCTTTCTAGGCAGAGTTATGGGCCGGACAAAAAGGGAAGTCAAATATGGTCAATTTTTTTTTAAATACAATCCTAAACACGCCCGTAGAGGGGACTCTGATGAGCAGACCAGACCACGTTTGGGGCATGTAGGGCCTTTCTAGGAAGAGTTATGGGCCGGACAATAAGGGAAGACAAATATGGTCAAAAATCTTAAAATCCAATCCAAAACATACCTGTAGAGGGAACTCTGATGAGCAGACCAGACCAAGTTTGGGGCATGTAGGGCCTTTCTAGGCAGAGTTATGGGCCAGACAAAAAGGGAAGACAAATATGGTCAAAAATCTTAAAATCCAATCCAAAACATACCTGTAAAGGGGACTCTGATGAGCAGACCAGACCAAGTTTGGGGCATGTAGGGCCTTTCTAGGCAGAGTTATGGGCCAGACAAAAAGGGAAGACAAATATGGTCAAAAATCTTAAAATACAATCCAAAACACGCCCGTAGAGGGGACTCTGATGAGCAGACCAGACCAAGTTTGGGGCATGTAGGGCCTTTCTAGGCAGAGTTATGGGCCAGACAAAAAGGGAAGATAAATATGGTCAAAAATCTTAAAATACAATCCAAAACATGCCCGTAGAGGGGACTCTGATGAGCAGACCAGACCAAGTTTGGGGCATGTAGGGCCTTTCTAGGCAGAGTTATGGGCCAGACAAAAAGGGAAGACAAATATGGTCAAAAATCTTAAAATCCAATCCAAAACACGCCCGTAGAGGGGACCCTGATGAGCAGACCAGACCAAGTTTGGGGCATGTAGGGCCTTTCTAGGCAGAGTTATGGGCCGGACAAAAAGGGAAGACAAATATAGTCATTTAAAAAAAAAAATCCAATCCAAAACACGCCCGTAGAGGGGACTCTGATGAGCAGACCAGACCAAGTTTGGGGCATGTAGGGCCTTTCTAGGCAGAGTTATGGGCCAGACAAAAAGGGAAGACAAATATGGTCAAAAATCTTAAAATACAATCCAAAACACGCCCGTAGAGGGGACTCTGATGAGCAGACCAGACCAAGTTTGGGGCATGTAGGGCCTTTCTAGGCAGAGTTATGGGCCAGACAAAAAGGGAAGATAAATATGGTCAAAAATCTTAAAATACAATCCAAAACATGCCCGTAGAGGGGACTCTGATGAGCAGACCAGACCAAGTTTGGGGCATGTAGGGCCTTTCTAGGCAGAGTTATGGGCCAGACAAAAAGGGAAGACAAATATGGTCAAAAATCTTAAAATCCAATCCAAAACACGCCCGTAGAGGGGACCCTGATGAGCAGACCAGACCAAGTTTGGGGCATGTAGGGCCTTTCTAGGCAGAGTTATGGGCCGGACAAAAAGGGAAGACAAATATAGTCATTTAAAAAAAAAAATCCAATCCAAAACACGCCCGTAGAGGGGACTCTGATGAGCATACCAGACCAAGTTTGGGGCATGTAGGGCCTTTCTAGGCAGAGTTATGGGCCAGACAAAAAGGGAAGACAAATATGGTCAAAAATCTTAAAATCCAATCCAAAACATGCCCGTAGAGGGGACTCTGATGAGCAGACCAGACCAAGTTTGGGGCATGTAGGGCCTTTCTAGGCAGAGTTATGGGCCGGACAAAAAGGGAAGACAAATATAGTCATTTAAAAAAAAAAATCCAATCCAAAACACGCCCGTAGAGGGGACTCTGATGAGCAGACCAGACCAAGTTTGGGGCATGTAGGGCCTTTCTAGGCAGAGTTATGTGCCAGACAAAAAGGGAAGACAAATATGGTCAAAAATCTTAAAATCCAATCCAAAACATGCCCGTAGAGGGATCTCTGATGAGCAGACCAGACCAAGTTTGGGGCATGTAGGGCCTTTCTAGGCAGAGTTATGGGCCGGACAATAAGGGAAGACAAATATGGTCAAAAATCTTAAAATCCAATCCAAAACATACCTGTAGAGGGGACTCTGATGAGCAGACCAGACCAAGTTTGGGTTATGTAGGGCCTTTCTAGGCAGAGTTATGGGCCAGACAAAAAGGGAAGACAAATATGGTCAAAAATCTTAAAATCCAATCCAAAACATGCCCGTAGAGGGGACTCTGATGAGCAGACCAGACCAAGTTTGGGGCATGTAGGGCCTTTCTAGGCAGAGTTATGGGCCGGACAAAAAGGGAAGACAAATATAGTCATTTAAAAAAAAAAATCCAATCCAAAACACGCCCGTAGAGGGGACTCTGATGAGCAGACCAGACCAAGTTTGGGGCATGTAGGGCCTTTCTAGGCAGAGTTATGGGCCAGACAAAAAGGGAAGATAAATATGGTCAAAAATCTTAAAATACAATCCAAAACATGCCCGTAGAGGGGACTCTGATGAGCAGACCAGACCAAGTTTGGGGCATGTAGGGCCTTTCTAGGCAGAGTTATGGGCCAGACAAAAAGGGAAGACAAATATGGTCAAAAATCTTAAAATCCAATCCAAAACACGCCCGTAGAGGGGACCCTGATGAGCAGACCAGACCAAGTTTGGGGCATATAGGGCCTTTCTAGGCAGAGTTATGGGCCGGACAAAAAGACAGCTCAATTTGTCATGGTATAACATTGTTTTACATAGCCAAAGCACACATTATTTCTTCTAGCACCAGCAAAACTATATATGTGTATATATAGTTTATATATAAGTTACAACAGAAGTTCATGTGTATGTGTGTCTCTCTGTTTCAAAGTGTGAACTGAATCTGGGGGAGGTGTGTGTGTCTCTTTGTTTTCAAGGTGTGAACTGAGTGTGGGGGTGGGGGTGTCTTTGTGTCAATGTGTGAACTGCTGATGTTTGATTCAGTAACCTGTGAAAAGTAGAATACAGAAAATATGGGAATGGTTTGTAACTGACTGTTTATTTTGTCATTATAGGAAAACCTCTCACCCGGTCCCTCATCTGCCATCGTGCCTCAACCCACAGCTAGTCACAGGCCAGTGCATATCAGTGGAGACAGCACCGCTGGTCGGCTGAAGTGCAGGCACTGTGGTGTAAAGACACCAGTGAAGTGCTCAACCTGTGATGTGGCTTTGTGCTTTGTCCCCAAGCGTGACTGCTACAATGACTGGCATGTTGCCCAAAACATTCTGTGAAATTGTTTGTAAATAATTAGTGTCACAATTTCACTGTAAATAGTTTGGTGTGTCTTATATAAACTGCTTTTCCACAATAGCACTTGTTTTGAGTCTTTTATATGCATTAAGTTTAGTTTCAAGAAGGTAAAAAGCACTCTAATGCTTCAGCAACACTAATGGTGAATCTGAATCTGATATGGGATATGATAGCCCTAAGTGTCACCTTTCATTAGAGCCCAAACCTATGACTGTAGGTGAAAGAGTTCAAAAGTTGTAGCCTTTTTATGCTAGGTATGTGGCCATGGTTACCCAGGGTCCTTTTGGAGTCTCCAAAGGGCACTTATAGAAAATGCCTGGATGTACCCATAGAAAAACATTCATTTTTCATGGTATTATATTCGACTTTTCAGTTGAATTGGGTAAGGCTTCAAGCTGTGGTCCAATGTTGCCTTCCAGCTAATACCTACCACTTCTAGACCTCTTCAGGCCTCTGTTTTCAAAACAAAATCTAGGCGGACTTAGAAACTTTCAATTTCCTTGTGTTCAAGCCTCTATTAATCAACACCAGTAGGACTGACAGGGGTCCTGACAACAGGGGAAAAAACTTCAGTGTCAGCTTTCAAAAGAGACCATTTGCATGCATGTACTCCAAATGGTTCAAGAACAGCTTTCAATTTACTTTGGGTATGCTGTTTAGGCGTTTTCAGGCAAATTTAACAAGATTTTGAAAAGGTTAATACTTTTTTCCCAGGTGCCTAACAGCCTATGTGCTTCCCAGGTGCTCTTAGAGCAGCAGACCTGTTGATACGGTCTCAGCTTTCTCTTAGAGCAGTAGACCTGTTGACATGGTCTCAACTTGTTGAAATCCCATGAGCAGACAGTGTCTGAGTGTGTGCCGGGAGTATTTTGAAAAGTAATTTGAAAAGTATTAAAGTATTTTGAAAAGTATTTTGAAAAGTATTTTGAAAAGTATTTTGAAAAGTATTTTTGAAAAGTAATTAGAAAAATATTAAAGTATTTTTGAAAAGTACTTTAATAAATTACTTTTCAAAAATACTTTAATATTTTTCTAATTACTTTTCAAAAATACTTTAATACTTTTCTAATTACTTTTCAAAAATACTTTAATATTTTTCTAATTACTTTTCAAAAATACTTTAATATTTTTCTAATTACTTTTCAAAAATACTTTAATACTTTTCTAATTACTTTTCAAAAATACTTTAATACTTTTCTAATTACTTTTCAAAAATACTTTAATATTTTTCTAATTACTTTTCAAAAATACTTTAATATTTTTCTAATTACTTTTCAAAAATACTTTAATATTTTTCTAATTACTTTTCAAAAATACTTTAATATTTTTCTAATTACTTTTCAAAAATACTTTAATACTTTTCTAATTACTTTTCAAAAATACTTTAATATTTTTCTAATTACTTTTCAAAAATACTTTAATATTTTTCTAATTACTTTTCAAAAAGACTTTAATACTTTTCTAATTACTTTTCAAAAATACTTTAATATTTTTCTAATTACTTTTCAAAAATACTTTAATACTTTTCTAATTACTTTTCAAAAATACTTTAATATTTTTCTAATTACTTTTCAAAAATACTTTAATATTTTTCTAATTACTTTTCAAAAAGACTTTAATACTTTTCTAATTACTTTTCAAAAATACTTTAATATTTTTCTAATTACTTTTCAAAAATACTTTAATATTTTTCTAATTACTTTTCAAAAATACTTTAATACTTTTCTAATTACTTTTCAAAATACTTTAATACTTTTCTAATTACTTTTCAAAATACTTTTCAAAATACATTTAAAAAATACTTTAATACTTTTCTAATTACTTTTCAAAATACTTTTTGAGATGATCTTGTTGACATGGTCTCAGCTTTCTCTTAGAGCAGAAGACCTGTTGGCATGGTCTCAACTTGTTGAAATCCCATGACACACCCATGCTAAACCTCCTAAATATACAGATAAATATAAAAATACAATATACTAAGACAGACACAGACAGACAGAAAGGTAGGCAGGCAGTAAACAGATTAGTCAGGAGTGTGGGGAAAAAAAGGCTTCAGAGGCAAGACATTTCAACACCACTTCAACACACTGCGACACCCTCATTTGGCAGACACTTCAAAACACGCCGGGAAGGGGGGTGAGCGCCGCTTTTCAGAGGACTCGCTCCGTGGAAGGGAGGGAAGAGGCGTGGGAGTTTTCGGAGAGGTCACTTGCTCGGAAGTGTGGGAAAAAAAGGCTTCAGAGGGGGTGTTTCCAAAATATACAAATCCAAAAATCCCATCCAAAAACTGCACATAGAGGGGCTTCTAATGAGCAAACCAGACCAAGTTTGGGGCCTGGGGGAGCCTCCTAGGCAGAGTTATGGGGGGGGGGGGGAAGGTAGACAGAGTCAAGCGGGAGTCCAAAACCCCCTTTTCCTCAAAATGGTACAGTCCAAAAAAAACCTACATGGTAAAGTCCTAACCCCCCTTTCTTCTCCATGGTAAAGTCCTAAAGTCTCTTTCTCTAACCCTAACCCTCAGGTGCCTGGTCCCGCCCTACACTGCCATGTCCCCTGGACTGACAGGTCGGTGGACCCATTTAGTTTCACAGGGGCCCCTCCCCATCTCTCTGGGGGGGTGGCCCTGGACCTCTCCTCATTTCTGGGGAGTGGCCCTGACACCTTTGGTGCCAGTCAACCAATTGCTGTGTCTATCAGACAAACAGATTGGCTTGATCTTCACTTAAAATCATGCCGGTACCCCTCTTCGTGGCTACCATTCCTACCTTTGGTTTCTCTCAATCAAGCGGGAGTCCAAACCTCCCTTTCTTCAAAATGGTAAAAGTCTCTTTCTCTCTCTGTCTCTAACACTAACCCTAACCCTTAGGTGCCTGGTCCTGCCCTACACTGCCATGTCCCCTGGACTGACAGGTTGGGGGAGGGGACCCATTTTATTTCACAGGAGCCCCTCCCCATTTCTGGGGAGCGGCCCTGACACTTTGGTGCCAGTCAACCAATCGCTGTGTCTATCAGACAAGCAGATCGATTTAATCTTCACTAATACTCAGGCCGATACCCCTCTTCGGGGCTACCATTCCTACCTTTGGTTTCTCAATCATTTTCCAGTTTGATTAGGCTCAATGGGGTTTTTGATACCCGACGCCGCTTGCCGCTCTCACCGTTGAAAGATTTGCTACCTCAGTTGATGTGGTCTCCCTGAAACGATTCAAGGCCTCATCCGGATCCCTTGGCAGACTCCTGACGTAGGGGTTCCAGACCGGGTTTTACACAGCTTTGGTGAGTATGATTTTCCGAGGTATAGTTAGCGTTGGTAGAAGATTGGTGGGTCCAGTGGTTTAGCACAATGGGACATATTCCCAGGACTCACCCGCCGACAAACCTAGGCCCTAGCCACTGGTAGAAGCTTGTAGGGAGTTCCATGGCTCGATAGGAGCCTTACCTCCCTTCCGCCAGCATTCCTTAGCCCCCGCTGGGTAAGCTGCGACAGGGGCAGCTTGTCTGGGTGGGCGGGAGACTTTGATCCACTCTGGGCAGGCTGTGATCACAAGCAGTCTGTCCGGGCAAGTGGTTCTTCAGGCCCTCTCCGGGCAGGCTGTGGTAACCTTGCGGTGTTAACAAGCAGTCTGTTTGGGTGGGCGGTAAGTATGCGGCCCTCCTGCGTCCCATTCGGGACAGCACGCAGGATGTGGTGGTCCAGGGCTCAGGACCTTGATCGTAGCCCAGTCTTTTACGGGGGGTAGCCCCACTCATGCACCACTGCACTACACCTTGACTGATTCTGATCATCACCCTTTAGCCCAAGGGGTGTGATCAAACCCATACCCCAGGATACGCTTTTGCCTCCCTGGTTTCTGGTGCTTGTTGGCTTCCCCATGAGAAATGTATTCTCTTGGACATGTTCTCTTGCACAGTTTATTGTGCCTCTTACTGGGTATCCATTCTACCCCCAAATTTTCCGTGTGGCGAGAGCAGTGGGCAGGATCCAAGGTAAGAATTGCACCATTTTTACTTATTAGCATTAGCACTGATTGCTAATATTTTTTTTAAATTAAATTTCAAAGAAATTTATTTTTCCAAAAATTCAAGCTTTACAATTCAAATTTTATTTCACATTGAACTTAGACTCTCCAATTCCTCCTAAAACATGCACCATTTTGCTTATTAGCATTAGCATTGATTGCTAATAAAAAAAAGGTTTCCTTCACAAATTAGTTCTACTGGCCCGATTTGGACAAGAATGCGGTTAGTCTTCGGACAGCGGTATGTCATCACTTTTACTCCCATTCTCCAGACCGGTTTCCAACAGATCTCATCCTAGACCTTGGGATATCCAGTTTGTCATTGCTAGACCTATATTACCAAATGTTGGGATTGATACCCTTCTTGGATCTTTACTGGACTTTAGACATTATACAAACTCTATACTAACCCTAGTTTATCATAAGGGGACGGAGTTAGTGGGGTTTCAGGTGCGCGTGCCTAAATGGGGTCTCACCTGTACTGTGGTCCCGTTGGGGTCCCACAGGGTGTTTCCATCATTACTGCCACACCTAACCCTCATTAATGCTACCTAACCTGCCTGGGCCTTGGTCTCTACTCACCCCTACAGCTCCTACTCATTCCAACCTTAGATTTGCCTTGATTCCTTTATCATTAAGAAGATCTGAAGATTTGCCGTCAATTCTCTCTCTTTCGGTTCTCTTCCTTTACCCAAAAAACCCTCTCCCTTGGGGACCCCTTGATAGCAGCTGTGTTCTTCTGGGAAATGGATACGGTCCCCCAATTTCACCCTGCGATCCTCTCCTCTGGGAAGGTGCTTATGATTCTTCACCTAAAACCCTAACCCTTAATTACCCCTTTGCACCCTCTCCTCCCATCCTTGGGACCACCCTTTGGATGGGAGGTAGACTTGCTTAGCCCTGTGGGCAAGTGTCCTTTGCCCTGTGGGTGTTGGCTCTGTAGTCATTTCTCTCTCTCCCACTTCCTGACTTCTCCTTGTCATCTCTCCTGTCTATACATCCCTGAGCCTCTGGACCAACACCTAAATGTAACCTTGTTGGAGCTTTGGACCTGTACTAGTCGTTGTTGTAACCAGAACCCTACCCAACTCTGACTCTAACCCTAACCATTTGGGACCTATGCCTAAAGGACCCGGTTCTGACCTTCCTGCTACCTACAGCACCCTCCACTCCAATGGGACTTTTTTTTTGACAAACTCTCATTGGTTGTCTCTGTCCACCACACTGCCCACCCCCCTCCTGTGCCTGAAATTGTAAAGGAACTTTTTTTTGAAAGGCTTTCCTCTTACCTGCCACTGGTCACCCTGACCCATGGCTTTCCATTTGTTGAACCCTTGTAGGGCCCTCTCCAACCCCCAGTGGTCATCATCCTGCCATACTTTCACTTCATTGGGACTTTATTGAAAATGCTACCGCCCATCTCTGGTTACCCCCACACACTCACATTGGACCTCTGCTACCATCATGACTTTCCCTCTCGGGCACAATTTGAAGGGAGTCTTAGTTTCAAGGACCTTACTTGCACCCACGATCTTTCCTTACCCCCAGTGATTGTCCTCTTCCTAAAGGGACTTATTTTGACAAGCTTTTTGGCTTTCTGGCACAGAGTAACTTTGAACTTATACTCCCAATACTCGCTCATTAGCCTCCCAATACTCGCTCATTAGCCTTATCTCACCATTCTCAGAGGACTTTTAGTTTGAAGACCCCATCCATCTCCTGACAACCCAACCCATGGCTTTTCATCCTGAAGACCCTTGTAGGGCCTCTTATTCTGAACTCGCTTCCCTCCCTTGGACACCCAGCCCTGATCACATTACTCCAACAACCCCGTCAGCCACGACACTGGTTGGATGTAGAAGCTGACACCAATCAAGGTTGTCCTCCCCGATTGCTAAACCCTTACCGTCCATGCCTGTTCCCTAGGGGAACCTTCGTATGACCCACTTACATACCCGTGGTCAAAGAACAGGCATTACCCATCCCTATGCAAATTACCTGCATTTTGACCCCTTAACATGTTGTTATATCCACCACAAGGGGCAGCAATTGTGACCTTATAGTATGGCAGTGGTTCAAAATCTTAGTTTTTGGGGCACCCCTGTCTTACATGCTTCACTGCTCTAACATACCTGATTCAAATGAAGGGTGATTATCAAGCTTCTGCAGAGCTAGATAACTACTGATTCATTAAAATCAGGTGTGTAGGAGGGGAAACATAGAAAACCATCTGTTCTGTATGATTTACAAGGACCAGGGTAGAGATGTTACTATTTCTCAAGGCCCCGCTGTCCTAGATTTTTCCAACATACCTGATATAAATGAATTGGTTGTTATCTAGCTCTGCAGAAGCTAGTAAGGGCTGTTCATTAAAATCAGTTGTAGGTGGAGGGGAAACATTCAGAACCATCTGTAATGCCTAAGGTCGAAAATCACAGGCTTAGGTCACTAGTGCTCAACCCTGGTCCTCAGGACCCCCCTGTCCTGCACATTTTAGATTTTTCCCTGCTCCAACATACCTGATACAAATGAATTGGTTGTTATCAAGCTCTGGAGAAGCTTAATAATGACTGTTCATTTGTATCAGGTATGTTGGAGCAGGGAAAAATCTAAAATGTGCAGGGCAGGGTGGCCCTGAGGACCAGGATTTTGAAACCCTTGGGACCAGGGGGCACCCCAGGAGTAAAGGTCAGGCTGTGGGGCAACTAGGGTTGGGGTTAGGGTTGGGGTCAGGCTGTGGGGCAACTAGGGTTGGGGTTAGGGTTGGGGTCAGGCTGTGGGGCAACTAGGGTTGGGGTTAGGGTTGGGGTCAGGCTGTGGGGCAACTAGGGTTGGGGTTAGGGTTGGGGTCAGGCTGTGGGGCAACTAGGGTTGGGGTTAGGGTTGGGGTCAGGCTGTGGGGCAACTAGGGTTGGGGTTAGGGTTGGGGTCAGGCTGTGGGGCAACTAGGGTTGGGGTTAGGGTTGGGGTCAGGCTGTGGGGCAACTAGGGTTGGGGTTAGGGTTGGGGTCAGGCTGTGGGGCAACTAGGGTTGGGGTTAGGGTTGGGGTCAGGCTGTGGGGCAACTAGGGTTGGGGTTAGGGTTGGGGTCAGGCTGTGGGGCAACTAGGGTTGGGGTTAGGGTTGGGGTCAGGCTGTGGGGCAACTAGGGTTGGGGTTAGGGTTGGGGTCAGGCTGTGGGGCAACTAGGGTTGGGGTTAGGGTTGGGGTCAGGCTGTGGGGCAACTAGGGTTGGGGTTAGGGTTGGGGTCAGGCTGTGGGGCAACTAGGGTTGGGGTTAGGGTTGGGGTCAGGCTGTGGGGCAACTAGGGTTGGGGTTAGGGTTGGGGTCAGGCTGTGGGGCAACTAGGGTTGGGGTTAGGGTTGGGGTCAGGCTGTGGGGCAACTAGGGTTGGGGTTAGGGTTGGGGTCAGGCTGTGGGGCAACTAGGGTTGGGGTTAGGGTTGGGGTCAGGCTGTGGGGCAACTAGGGTTGGGGTTAGGGTTGGGGTCAGGCTGTGGGGCAACTAGGGTTGGGGTTAGGGTTGGGGTCAGGCTGTGGGGCAACTAGGGTTGGGGTTAGGGTTGGGGTCAGGCTGTGGGGCAACTAGGGTTGGGGTTAGGGTTGGGGTCAGGCTGTGGGGCAACTAGGGTTGGGGTTAGGGTTGGGGTCAGGCTGTGGGGCAACTAGGGTTGGGGTTAGGGTTGGGGTCAGGCTGTGGGGCAACTAGGGTTGGGGTTAGGGTTGGGGTCAGGCTGTGGGGCAACTAGGGTTGGGGTTAGGGTTGGGGTCAGGCTGTGGGGCAACTAGGGTTGGGGTTAGGGTTGGGGTCAGGCTGTGGGGCAACTAGGGTTGGGGTTAGGGTTGGGGTCAGGCTGTGGGGCAACTAGGGTTGGGGTTAGGGTTGGGGTCAGGCTGTGGGGCAACTAGGGTTGGGGTTAGGGTTGGGGTCAGGCTGTGGGGCAACTAGGGTTGGGGTTAGGGTTGGGGTCAGGCTGTGGGGCAACTAGGGTTGGGGTTAGGGTTGGGGTCAGGCTGTGGGGCAACTAGGGTTGGGGTTAGGGTTGGGGTCAGGCTGTGGGGCAACTAGGGTTGGGGTTAGGGTTGGGGTCAGGCTGTGGGGCAACTAGGGTTGGGGTTAGGGTTGGGGTCAGGCTGTGGGGCAACTAGGGTTGGGGTTAGGGTTGGGGTCAGGCTGTGGGGCAACTAGGGTTGGGGTTAGGGTTGGGGTCAGGCTGTGGGGCAACTAGGGTTGGGGTTAGGGTTGGGGTCAGGCTGTGGGGCAACTAGGGTTGGGGTTAGGGTTGGGGTCAGGCTGTGGGGCAACTAGGGTTGGGGTTAGGGTTGGGGTCAGGCTGTGGGGCAACTAGGGTTGGGGTTAGGGTTGGGGTCAGGCTGTGGGGCAACTAGGGTTGGGGTTAGGGTTGGGGTCAGGCTGTGGGGCAACTAGGGTTGGGGTTAGGGTTGGGGTCAGGCTGTGGGGCAACTAGGGTTGGGGTTAGGGTTGGGGTCAGGCTGTGGGGCAACTAGGGTTGGGGTTAGGGTTGGGGTCAGGCTGTGGGGCAACTAGGGTTGGGGTTAGGGTTGGGGTCAGGCTGTGGGGCAACTAGGGTTGGGGTTAGGGTTGGGGTCAGGCTGTGGGGCAACTAGGGTTGGGGTTAGGGTTGGGGTCAGGCTGTGGGGCAACTAGGGTTGGGGTTAGGGTTGGGGTCAGGCTGTGGGGCAACTAGGGTTGGGGTTAGGGTTGGGGTCAGGCTGTGGGGCAACTAGGGTTGGGGTTAGGGTTGGGGTCAGGCTGTGGGGCAACTAGGGTTGGGGTTAGGGTTGGGGTCAGGCTGTGGGGCAACTAGGGTTGGGGTTAGGGTTGGGGTCAGGCTGTGGGGCAACTAGGGTTGGGGTTAGGGTTGGGGTCAGGCTGTGGGGCAACTAGGGTTGGGGTTAGGGTTGGGGTCAGGCTGTGGGGCAACTAGGGTTGGGGTTAGGGTTGGGGTCAGGCTGTGGGGCAACTAGGGTTGGGGTTAGGGTTGGGGTCAGGCTGTGGGGCAACTAGGGTTGGGGTTAGGGTTGGGGTCAGGCTGTGGGGCAACTAGGGTTGGGGTTAGGGTTGGGGTCAGGCTGTGGGGCAACTAGGGTTGGGGTTAGGGTTGGGGTCAGGCTGTGGGGCAACTAGGGTTGGGGTTAGGGTTGGGGTCAGGCTGTGGGGCAACTAGGGTTGGGGTTAGGGTTGGGGTCAGGCTGTGGGGCAACTAGGGTTGGGGTTAGGGTTGGGGTCAGGCTGTGGGGCAACTAGGGTTGGGGTTAGGGTTGGGGTCAGGCTGTGGGGCAACTAGGGTTGGGGTTAGGGTTGGGGTCAGGCTGTGGGGCAACTAGGGTTGGGGTTAGGGTTGGGGTCAGGCTGTGGGGCAACTAGGGTTGGGGTTAGGGTTGGGGTCAGGCTGTGGGGCAACTAGGGTTGGGGTTAGGGTTGGGGTCAGGCTGTGGGGCAACTAGGGTTGGGGTTAGGGTTGGGGTCAGGCTGTGGGGCAACTAGGGTTGGGGTTAGGGTTGGGGTCAGGCTGTGGGGCAACTAGGGTTGGGGTTAGGGTTGGGGTCAGGCTGTGGGGCAACTAGGGTTGGGGTTAGGGTTGGGGTCAGGCTGTGGGGCAACTAGGGTTGGGGTTAGGGTTGGGGTCAGGCTGTGGGGCAACTAGGGTTGGGGTTAGGGTTGGGGTCAGGCTGTGGGGCAACTAGGGTTGGGGTTAGGGTTGGGGTCAGGCTGTGGGGCAACTAGGGTTGGGGTTAGGGTTGGGGTCAGGCTGTGGGGCAACTAGGGTTGGGGTTAGGGTTGGGGTCAGGCTGTGGGGCAACTAGGGTTGGGGTTAGGGTTGGGGTCAGGCTGTGGGGCAACTAGGGTTGGGGTTAGGGTTGGGGTCAGGCTGTGGGGCAACTAGGGTTGGGGTTAGGGTTGGGGTCAGGCTGTGGGGCAACTAGGGTTGGGGTTAGGGTTGGGGTCAGGCTGTGGGGCAACTAGGGTTGGGGTTAGGGTTGGGGTCAGGCTGTGGGGCAACTAGGGTTGGGGTTAGGGTTGGGGTCAGGCTGTGGGGCAACTAGGGTTGGGGTTAGGGTTGGGGTCAGGCTGTGGGGCAACTAGGGTTGGGGTTAGGGTTGGGGTCAGGCTGTGGGGCAACTAGGGTTGGGGTTAGGGTTGGGGTCAGGCTGTGGGGCAACTAGGGTTGGGGTTAGGGTTGGGGTCAGGCTGTGGGGCAACTAGGGTTGGGGTTAGGGTTGGGGTCAGGCTGTGGGGCAACTAGGGTTGGGGTTAGGGTTGGGGTCAGGCTGTGGGGCAACTAGGGTTGGGGTTAGGGTCGGGGTCAGGCTGTGGGGCAACTAGGGTTGGGGTTAGGGTCGGGGTTAGGGTTGGGGTCAGGGTCAGGGTCAGGGTCAGGGTCAGGGTCAGGGTCAGGGTCAGGGTCAGGGTCAGGGTCAGGGTCAGGGTTAGGGTTAGGGTTAGGTGTGGCAGTAATAACGAGGAAACACCCTGTGGGACCCCAACGGGACCACAGTACAGGTGAGACCCCAATTAGGCACGCGCACCTGAAACCCCACTCACTCCGTCCCCCTGAAATGAATGAATGAGCAGGAGTCTGTTTTATAGGCTCCTCCCTTTCCACTGCCAGACCTATTGACCAATAGGAGTAGCATTAGTAACCCTCAGGGAAACAATTGTCCGAAGACTTTACTACTACCTATTGTTACCTAGGATATTCTTCTTGGACGTATTGTTCCTGATGATCCCATGTCCATGACTTGTTTTCTTCTTTCACACCTGACCCTATTGGCAAATAGGAGCCTATCAGTATTAGCAACCCCCAGGGATGACATACTGTTGTCCGAAGACATTAACACTACCCATTGCTAAGGTCATCAGAATAAAAAATATCTTGTGTCCAAGTCTTCATCCAACATCTTGTGTCCAAGTCTTCTTCCAATAACCTGTGTCCAAGTCTTCTTCCAATATCCCGTGTTCAAGTCTTCATCCAACATCCTGTGTCCAAGTCTTCCTCCAAAATCCCGTGTTCAAGTCTTCATCCAACATCCTGTGTCCAAGTCTTCTTCCAATATCCCGTGTTCAAGTCTTCATCCAACATCCTGTGTCCAAGTCTTCTTCCAATAGCCTGTGTTCAAGTCTTCATCCAACATCATGTGTCCAAGTCTTCCTCCAAAATCCCGTGTTCAAGTCTTCATCCAACATCCTGTGTCCAAGTCTTCTTCCAATATCCTGTGTTCAAGTCTTCATCCAACATCCTGTGTCCAAGTCTTCTGTCACTGTCTGGTCTTCTTCTTTCAGACCTAACCTTTTTTGGCAAGTAGGAGCCTATCAGCATTAACATCCCTCAGGGATGACATACTGTTGTCCGAAGACTTTAACACTACCCATTGCTAACACAAGTACAGCTGTCTTAGCGTCTGTCAGTCAATTAAAAGTGAGAAATAAATCCAAATGTAAATCTAAATTGTGGAAACACATCATCAGTAGTATACCTAGGATCATCGGGCGTTTCGGCCTTCGAAACACTAGACACCCTCCCCATAGGCAGGCCCACCAGGGTTGATCAAATCCCCAGTGTGTGTTTCCAGTCCAATTGGTGAATCAACATATAAATTTGGAAAAATAGTCTGGTCCACAGAAAAACAGTCCATCCTAATGCAGTCTTGAGGTGTAACTGGGGATAATAAAGAAAATACAAGCGGAATACATATACATTTATTAATTAAACAGCCGCCTTGAACCAAAGCGTCTTTACAATAAAAAGTCACTTCACAATAAAACAACATAAATGTCAACAATAATACTTACCAATAAAAAGTCACTTAACAATAAAACAACATGAATGTCAACAATAATACAACATGAATGTCAACAACAATACTTACCTGCGCTGGGAGTAAAAGAGGGTTAGGGTTAGAAGAGAAAGCAAGGAGGGTTAGGTTTAAGACAAGAAAGAGAGAGACACCCACCAGGGGCCTAGGGTTGGGGTTAGGATAGGGTGCAGGTGGGGTTAGGGTCGAGAGCAGGAGGGTTGGGTTTAGGTAAGAGAAGGAGAGGGAAATTAAATCAGTGACTCATACAGGGTCGACACCCACAGGGCGAATGACACTGCTGCCCACAGGGCTCGAGTCGAATTCTCCCGCCCAGCCCAAAGGAATCAATCCCAGGGGGTGGAAGGCAGAGACAGAGTAGGAAAAGCAGGGAATAGTGAGGAAGATCTGTTTGACCCGATCCAGAATGATGTGAAAAAATCCTGTAGAAGACTGGAATGAGGAAATCCTGTTTACTTCAGTCCAGAGTGTTGTGAAAAATCTTGTTCAATCTTGTCCAGAGTCTTGTGAAAAATCCCAAAATAGGAGAGTAAGGCCACAGGCCATCTTACAAAAATTGTAGAGTGAACCAAACCTTGTAAAATATCTTCTTGAGGCAATATAGTAAATAAGAGCGGAAATGGAAAGGGGGCAATAGGAGCAAGTAGGGCCAAGGCCCCGGCAGAGTTAGGTGTGGCAGTAATAACGAGGAAACACCCTGTGGGACCCCAACGGGACCACAGTACAGGTGAGACCCCAATTAGGCACGCGCACCTGAAACCCCACTCACTCCGTCCCCCTGAAATGAATGAATGAGCAGGAGTCTGTTTTATAGGCTCCTCCCTTTCCACTGCCAGACCTATTGACCAATAGGAGTAGCATTAGTAACCCTCAGGGAAACAATTGTCCGAAGACTTTACTACTACCTATTGTTACCTAGGATATTCTTCTTGGACGTATTGTTCCTGATGATCCCATGTCCATGACTTGTTTTCTTCTTTCACACCTGACCCTATTGGCAAATAGGAGCCTATCAGTATTAGCAACCCCCAGGGATGACATACTGTTGTCCGAAGACATTAACACTACCCATTGCTAAGGTCATCAGAATAAAAAATATCTTGTGTCCAAGTCTTCATCCAACATCTTGTGTCCAAGTCTTCTTCCAATAACCTGTGTCCAAGTCTTCTTCCAATATCCCGTGTTCAAGTCTTCATCCAACATCCTGTGTCCAAGTCTTCCTCCAAAATCCCGTGTTCAAGTCTTCATCCAACATCCTGTGTCCAAGTCTTCTTCCAATATCCCGTGTTCAAGTCTTCATCCAACATCCTGTGTCCAAGTCTTCTTCCAATAGCCTGTGTTCAAGTCTTCATCCAACATCATGTGTCCAAGTCTTCCTCCAAAATCCCGTGTTCAAGTCTTCATCCAACATCCTGTGTCCAAGTCTTCTTCCAATATCCTGTGTTCAAGTCTTCATCCAACATCCTGTGTCCAAGTCTTCTGTCACTGTCTGGTCTTCTTCTTTCAGACCTAACCTTTTTTGGCAAGTAGGAGCCTATCAGCATTAACATCCCTCAGGGATGACATACTGTTGTCCGAAGACTTTAACACTACCCATTGCTAACACAAGTACAGCTGTCTTAGCGTCTGTCAGTCAATTAAAAGTGAGAAATAAATCCAAATGTAAATCTAAATTGTGGAAACACATCATCAGTAGTATACCTAGGATCATCGGGCGTTTCGGCCTTCGAAACACTAGACACCCTCCCCATAGGCAGGCCCACCAGGGTTGATCAAATCCCCAGTGTGTGTTTCCAGTCCAATTGGTGAATCAACATATAAATTTGGAAAAATAGTCTGGTCCACAGAAAAACAGTCCATCCTAATGCAGTCTTGAGGTGTAACTGGGGATAATAAAGAAAATACAAGCGGAATACATATACATTTATTAATTAAACAGCCGCCTTGAACCAAAGCGTCTTTACAATAAAAAGTCACTTCACAATAAAACAACATAAATGTCAACAATAATACTTACCAATAAAAAGTCACTTAACAATAAAACAACATGAATGTCAACAATAATACAACATGAATGTCAACAACAATACTTACCTGCGCTGGGAGTAAAAGAGGGTTAGGGTTAGAAGAGAAAGCAAGGAGGGTTAGGTTTAAGACAAGAAAGAGAGAGACACCCACCAGGGGCCTAGGGTTGGGGTTAGGATAGGGTGCAGGTGGGGTTAGGGTCGAGAGCAGGAGGGTTGGGTTTAGGTAAGAGAAGGAGAGGGAAATTAAATCAGTGACTCATACAGGGTCGACACCCACAGGGCGAATGACACTGCTGCCCACAGGGCTCGAGTCGAATTCTCCCGCCCAGCCCAAAGGAATCAATCCCAGGGGGTGGAAGGCAGAGACAGAGTAGGAAAAGCAGGGAATAGTGAGGAAGATCTGTTTGACCCGATCCAGAATGATGTGAAAAAATCCTGTAGAAGACTGGAATGAGGAAATCCTGTTTACTTCAGTCCAGAGTGTTGTGAAAAATCTTGTTCAATCTTGTCCAGAGTCTTGTGAAAAATCCCAAAATAGGAGAGTAAGGCCACAGGCCATCTTACAAAAATTGTAGAGTGAACCAAACCTTGTAAAATATCTTCTTGAGGCAATATAGTAAATAAGAGCGGAAATGGAAAGGGGGCAATAGGAGCAAGTAGGGCCAAGGCCCCGGCAGAGTTAGGTGTGGCAGTAATAACGAGGAAACACCCTGTGGGACCCCAACGGGACCACAGTACAGGTGAGACCCCAATTAGGCACGCGCACCTGAAACCCCACTCACTCCGTCCCCCTGAAATGAATGAATGAGCAGGAGTCTGTTTTATAGGCTCCTCCCTTTCCACTGCCAGACCTATTGACCAATAGGAGTAGCATTAGTAACCCTCAGGGAAACAATTGTCCGAAGACTTTACTACTACCTATTGTTACCTAGGATATTCTTCTTGGACGTATTGTTCCTGATGATCCCATGTCCATGACTTGTTTTCTTCTTTCACACCTGACCCTATTGGCAAATAGGAGCCTATCAGTATTAGCAACCCCCAGGGATGACATACTGTTGTCCGAAGACATTAACACTACCCATTGCTAAGGTCATCAGAATAAAAAATATCTTGTGTCCAAGTCTTCATCCAACATCTTGTGTCCAAGTCTTCTTCCAATAACCTGTGTCCAAGTCTTCTTCCAATATCCCGTGTTCAAGTCTTCATCCAACATCCTGTGTCCAAGTCTTCCTCCAAAATCCCGTGTTCAAGTCTTCATCCAACATCCTGTGTCCAAGTCTTCTTCCAATATCCCGTGTTCAAGTCTTCATCCAACATCCTGTGTCCAAGTCTTCTTCCAATAGCCTGTGTTCAAGTCTTCATCCAACATCATGTGTCCAAGTCTTCCTCCAAAATCCCGTGTTCAAGTCTTCATCCAACATCCTGTGTCCAAGTCTTCTTCCAATATCCTGTGTTCAAGTCTTCATCCAACATCCTGTGTCCAAGTCTTCTGTCACTGTCTGGTCTTCTTCTTTCAGACCTAACCTTTTTTGGCAAGTAGGAGCCTATCAGCATTAACATCCCTCAGGGATGACATACTGTTGTCCGAAGACTTTAACACTACCCATTGCTAACACAAGTACAGCTGTCTTAGCGTCTGTCAGTCAATTAAAAGTGAGAAATAAATCCAAATGTAAATCTAAATTGTGGAAACACATCATCAGTAGTATACCTAGGATCATCGGGCGTTTCGGCCTTCGAAACACTAGACACCCTCCCCATAGGCAGGCCCACCAGGGTTGATCAAATCCCCAGTGTGTGTTTCCAGTCCAATTGGTGAATCAACATATAAATTTGGAAAAATAGTCTGGTCCACAGAAAAACAGTCCATCCTAATGCAGTCTTGAGGTGTAACTGGGGATAATAAAGAAAATACAAGCGGAATACATATACATTTATTAATTAAACAGCCGCCTTGAACCAAAGCGTCTTTACAATAAAAAGTCACTTCACAATAAAACAACATAAATGTCAACAATAATACTTACCAATAAAAAGTCACTTAACAATAAAACAACATGAATGTCAACAATAATACAACATGAATGTCAACAACAATACTTACCTGCGCTGGGAGTAAAAGAGGGTTAGGGTTAGAAGAGAAAGCAAGGAGGGTTAGGTTTAAGACAAGAAAGAGAGAGACACCCACCAGGGGCCTAGGGTTGGGGTTAGGATAGGGTGCAGGTGGGGTTAGGGTCGAGAGCAGGAGGGTTGGGTTTAGGTAAGAGAAGGAGAGGGAAATTAAATCAGTGACTCATACAGGGTCGACACCCACAGGGCGAATGACACTGCTGCCCACAGGGCTCGAGTCGAATTCTCCCGCCCAGCCCAAAGGAATCAATCCCAGGGGGTGGAAGGCAGAGACAGAGTAGGAAAAGCAGGGAATAGTGAGGAAGATCTGTTTGACCCGATCCAGAATGATGTGAAAAAATCCTGTAGAAGACTGGAATGAGGAAATCCTGTTTACTTCAGTCCAGAGTGTTGTGAAAAATCTTGTTCAATCTTGTCCAGAGTCTTGTGAAAAATCCCAAAATAGGAGAGTAAGGCCACAGGCCATCTTACAAAAATTGTAGAGTGAACCAAACCTTGTAAAATATCTTCTTGAGGCAATATAGTAAATAAGAGCGGAAATGGAAAGGGGGCAATAGGAGCAAGTAGGGCCAAGGCCCCGGCAGAGTTAGGTGTGGCAGTAATAACGAGGAAACACCCTGTGGGACCCCAACGGGACCACAGTACAGGTGAGACCCCAATTAGGCACGCGCACCTGAAACCCCACTCACTCCGTCCCCCTGAAATGAATGAATGAGCAGGAGTCTGTTTTATAGGCTCCTCCCTTTCCACTGCCAGACCTATTGACCAATAGGAGTAGCATTAGTAACCCTCAGGGAAACAATTGTCCGAAGACTTTACTACTACCTATTGTTACCTAGGATATTCTTCTTGGACGTATTGTTCCTGATGATCCCATGTCCATGACTTGTTTTCTTCTTTCACACCTGACCCTATTGGCAAATAGGAGCCTATCAGTATTAGCAACCCCCAGGGATGACATACTGTTGTCCGAAGACATTAACACTACCCATTGCTAAGGTCATCAGAATAAAAAATATCTTGTGTCCAAGTCTTCATCCAACATCTTGTGTCCAAGTCTTCTTCCAATAACCTGTGTCCAAGTCTTCTTCCAATATCCCGTGTTCAAGTCTTCATCCAACATCCTGTGTCCAAGTCTTCCTCCAAAATCCCGTGTTCAAGTCTTCATCCAACATCCTGTGTCCAAGTCTTCTTCCAATATCCCGTGTTCAAGTCTTCATCCAACATCCTGTGTCCAAGTCTTCTTCCAATAGCCTGTGTTCAAGTCTTCATCCAACATCATGTGTCCAAGTCTTCCTCCAAAATCCCGTGTTCAAGTCTTCATCCAACATCCTGTGTCCAAGTCTTCTTCCAATATCCTGTGTTCAAGTCTTCATCCAACATCCTGTGTCCAAGTCTTCTGTCACTGTCTGGTCTTCTTCTTTCAGACCTAACCTTTTTTGGCAAGTAGGAGCCTATCAGCATTAACATCCCTCAGGGATGACATACTGTTGTCCGAAGACTTTAACACTACCCATTGCTAACACAAGTACAGCTGTCTTAGCGTCTGTCAGTCAATTAAAAGTGAGAAATAAATCCAAATGTAAATCTAAATTGTGGAAACACATCATCAGTAGTATACCTAGGATCATCGGGCGTTTCGGCCTTCGAAACACTAGACACCCTCCCCATAGGCAGGCCCACCAGGGTTGATCAAATCCCCAGTGTGTGTTTCCAGTCCAATTGGTGAATCAACATATAAATTTGGAAAAATAGTCTGGTCCACAGAAAAACAGTCCATCCTAATGCAGTCTTGAGGTGTAACTGGGGATAATAAAGAAAATACAAGCGGAATACATATACATTTATTAATTAAACAGCCGCCTTGAACCAAAGCGTCTTTACAATAAAAAGTCACTTCACAATAAAACAACATAAATGTCAACAATAATACTTACCAATAAAAAGTCACTTAACAATAAAACAACATGAATGTCAACAATAATACAACATGAATGTCAACAACAATACTTACCTGCGCTGGGAGTAAAAGAGGGTTAGGGTTAGAAGAGAAAGCAAGGAGGGTTAGGTTTAAGACAAGAAAGAGAGAGACACCCACCAGGGGCCTAGGGTTGGGGTTAGGATAGGGTGCAGGTGGGGTTAGGGTCGAGAGCAGGAGGGTTGGGTTTAGGTAAGAGAAGGAGAGGGAAATTAAATCAGTGACTCATACAGGGTCGACACCCACAGGGCGAATGACACTGCTGCCCACAGGGCTCGAGTCGAATTCTCCCGCCCAGCCCAAAGGAATCAATCCCAGGGGGTGGAAGGCAGAGACAGAGTAGGAAAAGCAGGGAATAGTGAGGAAGATCTGTTTGACCCGATCCAGAATGATGTGAAAAAATCCTGTAGAAGACTGGAATGAGGAAATCCTGTTTACTTCAGTCCAGAGTGTTGTGAAAAATCTTGTTCAATCTTGTCCAGAGTCTTGTGAAAAATCCCAAAATAGGAGAGTAAGGCCACAGGCCATCTTACAAAAATTGTAGAGTGAACCAAACCTTGTAAAATATCTTCTTGAGGCAATATAGTAAATAAGAGCGGAAATGGAAAGGGGGCAATAGGAGCAAGTAGGGCCAAGGCCCCGGCAGAGTTAGGTGTGGCAGTAATAACGAGGAAACACCCTGTGGGACCCCAACGGGACCACAGTACAGGTGAGACCCCAATTAGGCACGCGCACCTGAAACCCCACTCACTCCGTCCCCCTGAAATGAATGAATGAGCAGGAGTCTGTTTTATAGGCTCCTCCCTTTCCACTGCCAGACCTATTGACCAATAGGAGTAGCATTAGTAACCCTCAGGGAAACAATTGTCCGAAGACTTTACTACTACCTATTGTTACCTAGGATATTCTTCTTGGACGTATTGTTCCTGATGATCCCATGTCCATGACTTGTTTTCTTCTTTCACACCTGACCCTATTGGCAAATAGGAGCCTATCAGTATTAGCAACCCCCAGGGATGACATACTGTTGTCCGAAGACATTAACACTACCCATTGCTAAGGTCATCAGAATAAAAAATATCTTGTGTCCAAGTCTTCATCCAACATCTTGTGTCCAAGTCTTCTTCCAATAACCTGTGTCCAAGTCTTCTTCCAATATCCCGTGTTCAAGTCTTCATCCAACATCCTGTGTCCAAGTCTTCCTCCAAAATCCCGTGTTCAAGTCTTCATCCAACATCCTGTGTCCAAGTCTTCTTCCAATATCCCGTGTTCAAGTCTTCATCCAACATCCTGTGTCCAAGTCTTCTTCCAATAGCCTGTGTTCAAGTCTTCATCCAACATCATGTGTCCAAGTCTTCCTCCAAAATCCCGTGTTCAAGTCTTCATCCAACATCCTGTGTCCAAGTCTTCTTCCAATATCCTGTGTTCAAGTCTTCATCCAACATCCTGTGTCCAAGTCTTCTGTCACTGTCTGGTCTTCTTCTTTCAGACCTAACCTTTTTTGGCAAGTAGGAGCCTATCAGCATTAACATCCCTCAGGGATGACATACTGTTGTCCGAAGACTTTAACACTACCCATTGCTAACACAAGTACAGCTGTCTTAGCGTCTGTCAGTCAATTAAAAGTGAGAAATAAATCCAAATGTAAATCTAAATTGTGGAAACACATCATCAGTAGTATACCTAGGATCATCGGGCGTTTCGGCCTTCGAAACACTAGACACCCTCCCCATAGGCAGGCCCACCAGGGTTGATCAAATCCCCAGTGTGTGTTTCCAGTCCAATTGGTGAATCAACATATAAATTTGGAAAAATAGTCTGGTCCACAGAAAAACAGTCCATCCTAATGCAGTCTTGAGGTGTAACTGGGGATAATAAAGAAAATACAAGCGGAATACATATACATTTATTAATTAAACAGCCGCCTTGAACCAAAGCGTCTTTACAATAAAAAGTCACTTCACAATAAAACAACATAAATGTCAACAATAATACTTACCAATAAAAAGTCACTTAACAATAAAACAACATGAATGTCAACAATAATACAACATGAATGTCAACAACAATACTTACCTGCGCTGGGAGTAAAAGAGGGTTAGGGTTAGAAGAGAAAGCAAGGAGGGTTAGGTTTAAGACAAGAAAGAGAGAGACACCCACCAGGGGCCTAGGGTTGGGGTTAGGATAGGGTGCAGGTGGGGTTAGGGTCGAGAGCAGGAGGGTTGGGTTTAGGTAAGAGAAGGAGAGGGAAATTAAATCAGTGACTCATACAGGGTCGACACCCACAGGGCGAATGACACTGCTGCCCACAGGGCTCGAGTCGAATTCTCCCGCCCAGCCCAAAGGAATCAATCCCAGGGGGTGGAAGGCAGAGACAGAGTAGGAAAAGCAGGGAATAGTGAGGAAGATCTGTTTGACCCGATCCAGAATGATGTGAAAAAATCCTGTAGAAGACTGGAATGAGGAAATCCTGTTTACTTCAGTCCAGAGTGTTGTGAAAAATCTTGTTCAATCTTGTCCAGAGTCTTGTGAAAAATCCCAAAATAGGAGAGTAAGGCCACAGGCCATCTTACAAAAATTGTAGAGTGAACCAAACCTTGTAAAATATCTTCTTGAGGCAATATAGTAAATAAGAGCGGAAATGGAAAGGGGGCAATAGGAGCAAGTAGGGCCAAGGCCCCGGCAGAGTTAGGTGTGGCAGTAATAACGAGGAAACACCCTGTGGGACCCCAACGGGACCACAGTACAGGTGAGACCCCAATTAGGCACGCGCACCTGAAACCCCACTCACTCCGTCCCCCTGAAATGAAT